>NC_142947.1:21568728-21692656 GCF_046866305.1 Octopus bimaculoides
TTGTGTGTTGTGTGTTGGCACTCCGTCGCTTACGACGTCAAGGGTTCCAGTTGATCCGATCAACGGAACAGCCTGCTCGTGAAATTAACGTGCAAGTGGCTGAGCACTCCACTGACATGTGTACCCTTAACGTAGTTCTCGGGGATATTCAGTGTGACACAGTGTGACAAGGCTGACCCTTTGAATTACAGGCACAACAGGAAGTAAGAGTGAGAGAAAGTTGTGGTGGAAGAGTACAGCAGGGTTCGCCACCATCCCCTGCCGGAGCCTCGTGGAGCTTTAAGTGTTTTCGCTCAATAAACACTCACAACGCCCGGTCTGGGAATCGAAACCGTGATCCTATGACCGCGAGTCCGCTGCCCTAACCACTGGGCCATTGCACCTCCATCTCTCTTAGTTAATATCACTAAAACCAACAGGCCACATGCTGTGACACCTTCTCTAGCTCAAACCAGTGGGGATAGATCAAGGGGATGGTAAAAGGACTGAGGGTATGACAGTTTTCCTGTTCTGTGGTGGTAGGCCATTCATCTGGGATGCCACATGCAGTGATACCTTTTCCAGTGGCAACTTGGTGAGTTCAGCTACCTACCCATCTACCTACCTATATACATACATATCTAACCTAACTCTTCGAAACGCCAGTGTTTTAATGGTGGCAGTTGATGAAGGATATGTTCTCTATGTGGCCTGCATATTTTTTGTACCTTGTTTATCATTTTGTCCATGTTTTTTTGTACATGTAGATGAAGGTATGTACATACATGTACATATATAGATGCATATACTCATATATTATTTGTATTACATATCTATTTAGCTATCTATCTATCTCCCTTGGCAAATAGCTCTAAAACCAACAGGCCACATGCTGTGACATCTTTTCCAGCAGTAACTTAGTGTGCTCAGCTACCAGCCCAGGCTCCATTGCTCATTCATCAGGCAGAGAAAAGCAAACTGTCAAGGTATCAGTCACTTTATGGTCAAGCCTGTGGCAGTGGAAACCTCTTGCATTCTCCCCACACACACCACCACCACCACCACCACCACCACTACCACTACCACCATATCCCTACTCACCACTATCAGGGCCAAGATAGCTGTCAGCAAGTGCAAGCCCCATAAGTTCATCTCCCCTACCATCCTCCAGGCAACGCCTTTTCCATGATTTCTGTTGGGACCACAGCGTGGTCGGAAATTGTACGTTCGACTCCTAAATGTAAAGTTACTCCATATATTGAAAAGAACTGGTTTCATTTGACATGTCCTTCTAAAGAAGACGTTCTTTAACATACACCTTAGAGTTCCTTTCATACAGTATAGCAACCGGGGTTCCCCAGAACCCTAGAGTTCTTCAAAAGGTTCCTAGGGGTTCCGCAAGAAAGAGTGAGATAAGCTAATGCTAATTTCATGATCGTACAACATATTATTGGTTATTGCAATATTGTAATATTGACATCATCCTGTCTCACCTATTATGTTATCAAAAAAATATAACAATCACACACACACAAACATATATATATAAATATATATATATATATATATATATATATATATATATATATACTTGATATGATATGATATTTACCATGTGAACTATGATGAAAAAAATAGGAGAAAGATATGGTGTATAATTTATTTTGTGCTTGAGACATGTAATTTATTTTAAGGATTACGCAAGGGTTGTGAAACATTGGCATCAGAAAACAATAACAATAATAATGATGCTCATCTGACTCTCCATTCCGAGCAATACAATTTCTTTTCAAATACACTGCCTTATTTCATATAACTTTGAAAATAATGAAGAATTTAGTAAAATAACTTGTCTATAATAAGCTGGTGTTTGGAACATAGATTCACATTAAATTTTCGTGTTAATCTTTTAAATACCAGCATCCCTGACTACCATCAACACCATCACCACTGTCACTGCCACAACCTCAAAGAAGCTCTTTGCATGGTCACTGACATGCTAGAAATAACAACCAAATCTCCCTTACATCACACCCCACACTACTGTCTTGAAACAAGAAGGACACATTGGATAATATAGCAAGATAAAAGTACCACACTATAACGAATGCTGTTTGTGAGTGTGGTTTAAGAGAGACTTGGTTGCTATACCTAGTAGTTTGAATAACTGCACAAAGGATCCCTTGTTATCACATCTCACTTAGGTTCATACATAATGTATTGAAGTTTAAGCAGGTTAAACTTCAAAAACATCAACATTGAAAACTTAAAGGGTTAATATCCTTACGCTGTTTAGTAGTGGAACCAGAAATTATAAATTATAGAACCAGATAAGATGCTTCTTTCAAAGTATCTAGCTTGGTTCCTTACATTTCCAGTCTCAAATCCTAACCAAATGAACACTTGACTCTCATGAGTCAATACAATATCACTAAAAATTTACTAGTGTTTTGGCTACCAGCTATACTCTCTCTCTCTATCCAAAAACAATACCTTATACCCACAGAGAAATCAAGATTCTAACATTCTCAAATAAAATTGCTTTTTAAAGCCAGTTCACCTCAAGGCAATGATTTTTGAAAGTGTTCATCATGAAATAGAGGAATTTCACTTTGTTTTAATTCCTAGTGCTAGAGAAATTTGACAAGTCAGTGGACAGAAATATGCTCCACAATAAGCTTGTTTGTTGAATGGTTATTTTCTGCAAGAATTGATATAAATCATTTCCAAAGATTTTGCCTGAGTCAGAGGGCAAAGCACAATGCTCATCATCTTTTTGCAGATCCAAGATGGGAGAAAGGGGAGACATTACTCTCAAGTAAGAGACTTGGCCCAAACTATTTGCAACTGAGTGAACTCTGCTAAAGGCACTCAATGGCCAGGTAGTGGTGAGGACAGCAGCAATGTTAAACTGAGTGTTAGGTTTACTCTATCATCCATGAACATAAGCAGTCCTGTCAAGTGGCTTCCACACAGTTTCCACTGATACAGTTTCACTCACAAGGCTTAGGTCGACTAAAGCTATCATCCAGACACATACCCAAGTTTAACAGGCTCAAACGTGTGCAGCATAGTTCTGTCCACTGACTTGCCAAATTGTTCTAGCACTAGGAATCAAAACAGAGTGTAATTCCCCAATTTCATGGTGAATGCTTTAAAAAGTCATTCCCTTGAGGTGAACTGGCCTTGAAAGGCTATATGATTTGATAATATAGAATCAAACCTGGAATTACCATGGATTGTGAAGTGAACTTTACAGTTGTACTCCTCCTTTTCCCCTTCCTCTCTGACCCAACCCAATTTCACAAATATAAATGAAATAATTAACCTGTTTCTCAGAGAATCTCACTGAACAGACAAGAAACCAGTCACAGATTCTTACATTCTCTCAATTTCTTGTAATTCAGACTGCCCCATGGTCCCAACAGACAAAATTGAAAAGGCATTGCCCTGAAGGATGGTGAGGGAGATGCACTGGAACTTCCACTCTGACTCCTGGGATTCGCACTTGTGGACAGCCCCATCTCCGCCCTGGCAGCAGTAAGCAAGTATATGGTCCAGGGGGCCAAGAACACCAGATGTTTCCACTGCCAACAGCTTGACCATAAACCTGTCAGAGAGCAATGAGTAACTGATACCTGGCAGTTTGTTTTCTAAGCCTGATGAATGAGCAGCAGAGGCTGGGCTGGTAACTGACAACACAAAGTCGCTACTGGAGAAGGTGTCACAGCATGTGGCCTGTTGGTTTTAGTGATATTTACTAAGGGTGATAGACAGGTAGCTAAATAGATATGTATGTAATACAAATAATAAATGGGTATATGCATATATACGTACATGTATGTACATACTTACATCTACCTGCATATATAGATGCATAGCCGGGTACAGGACGTTGCAAGAAAAACATGGACAAAATGATAAACAGAATACAGAAAATACACAGGCCACATAGAGAACGTTTCCTTCATCAGCTGCCACCATTCTAAAACTAAGCATTTTGAAGAGTTAGGGCAGATCATCATCATCATCATCATCATCGTTTAACGTCCGCTTTCCATGCTAGCATGGGTTGGACGATTTGACTGAGGACTGGTGAAACCGGATGGCAACACCAGGCTCCAGTCTGATTTGGCAGAGTTTCTACAGCTGGATGCCCTTCCTAACGCCAACCACTCAGAGAGTGTAGTGGGTGCTTTTACGTGTCACCCGCACGAAAACGGCCACGCTCGAAATGGTGTCTTTTATGTGCCACCCGCACAAGCCAGTCCAGGGGCACTGGCAACGATCTCGCTCGAAAATCCTACAGGAGCCAGTCAGGCGGTACTGGCAACGGCCACGCTCAAAATGGTGCATCTCATGTGCCACCCGCACAAGAACCAGTCCAGGGGCACTGGCAACGATCTTACTTGGCTTGCCGGGTCTTCTCACGCACAGCCCATTTCCAAAGGTCTCAGTCCGTAGTCATCGCCTCGGTGAGGCCCAATGTACGAAGGTCTTGCCTCACCACCTCAGCCCAGGTCTTCCTGGGCCTACCTCTTCCACGGGTTCCCTCAACTGTTAGGGTGTGGCACTTTTTCACGCAGCTATCCTCCTCCATTCTCACCACATGTCCATACCAGCGCAATCGTCTCTCTTGCACGCCACAACTGATGCTTCTAATGTTCAGCTTTTCTCTCAAGATACTTACACTCTGACGGGTATTCACATTGACATTACACATCCAACGGAACATACTGGCTTCATTCCTTGCGAGCTTACATATGTCCTCAGCAGTTACAGCCCATGTTTCACTGCCATGTAGCATGGTTGTTCGTACGCATGCGTCATACAGTCTGCCTTTTACTCTGAGTGAGAGTCCCTTTGTCGCCAGCAGGGGTAAGAGCTCTCTAAACTTTGCCCAGGCAATTCTTATTCTAGCAGCTACACTTTCAGCGCACCCACCCCCACTACTAACTTGGTCGCCCAGATAGCGGAAGCTATCGACTACCTCTAGTTTTTCACCCTGGAATGAGATAGAAGTTGTTTCCTGTTTGTTTGCAGTCTTTATTGCACCTGAACATCTGCCACAAACAAAAACTAACTTGCTAGTTAACCTGCCTTTGATGTTGCTGCACCTCTTATGTGTCCATAGCTTGCACCGGGTACATCTTATAGAGTTACTACCTACTCCTTTTCTACATACTGAGCAGGGCCATCTACCTGAAGGGGTTTGTGTTTTATCTACCTTCCTACTTATTAGGATTTTGGTTTTAGCTAGGTTGACTCTAAGGCCCTTCAATTCTAGACCTTGCTTCCACACCTGAAACTTCTCCTCTTATGTATGTATATAGATAGGTAGATGGGTGGGTGGGTAGGTAGGTGGGTAGGTAGGTAGGTAGGTAGGTAGGTAGATTAGTAGGTCTGAACATACCATGTTGCCGCTGGAAAGGTATCACTGCATGTGGCATCCCAGATGAGAGGCCTGCTGCCACAGAACAAGAAAACTGTCATACCATCAGGCCTTTTACCATCACCTCAGTTTAGCCCTATTGGCTGGAGCTAGGAAGCGAAGTCTGTAGCATCTAAGCTGTTTTATGATTTCATTAAGGACAGCATGATGTGGAAAGTATAGGGGCTTGACAAAGGGTAGAGGCTGAAAAAATCCTCAGTGGAACTATGACAGTATTTGTGAAATGTTTAAGTGATACAAACATATTTCTTCACATAAAACCATCACAATCTTAAATCTTCTACTGCCAATCAAGTTTAACCTTGTTTGACCACCTTTGACTTTTAGATAGCAACAAAAATATTCTAGTACTTATTCCAAAATGTTTATACTCTTACTGTAATCAACATTCAATACAATCACACTGCTTACAATCACATGAATTCCCGTTCCCACATTTTGAATCAACTTGATTCTTCAAATTTTGATTCCGGGATTCTTGATCAGAAGTTTGTAGGGGAACAGATTGGCTAGCATGGAGCTTGAGCAGGAGATTAATTTATTACAGGAAAGGAGGCGACTGTCTTCAACATGGAAGATAACTATAACAGATGGTGATTGTGTGGGAGGAGGAAAATTAATAGGGATAAGAAGCAGATTCTGAAAACGGAAGTCTGTTATAGTGGTAGAAGATGACAATACATCTTTTTTTTTTTTTTTTTGAGATTGGAGGGTGTGATTCAAGGGAGATTTTGCTCCTATTTTTAGCAGATCCAATGACAGTAGAGAAGCTTCCTCCAATGGTTGAGATTTTTGCTTCCCAACCACATGGTTCCAGGTTCAGTCTCGCTGCATGGCACATTGAGCAAGTGTCTTCTACTATAGCCTCAGGCCAACCAAAGCCTTTGTGGATGGAATTGGTAGATAGAAACTGAAAGAAGCCCATCGTATATGTGTGTGTGTGTGTGTGTGTGTGTCTATGTGTATGTGTTTTTATGTCTGTGTTTGTCCCACCACTTGACAACCAGTGTTGGTTTTGTTTATGTCCCCATACCTTAGTTGTTCAGCGAAAGAGACTGATAGAATAAGTACCAGGCTTAACAAAAAAATAAATACTGGGGTCGATTCATTCGAGTAAAAATTCTTCAAGGCAGTACCCCAGCATGGCTGCAATCTATTGACTGAAACGAGTAAAAGATAAAAGATCTATTGAAAAATTTGAACAATCAGGCAAATGATTTTTCAAATGCTACCGTATCGCAGGTATGAAAGTAATAATATAAGTGGAAAGTTTGTAACTGCTGATGTTACTTTAAGCTAATAGATTTGTCACACTAGGTTACTGATCATTCTACTTATGTGATTGTATGCTGAATACAACTGGTAATTAACAAATTGAAGTTATCAAAAGTTAGAAAAAGCCCAACCCCAAACATTAAGTACTTTTTCTCACACCATGTCAACACAACTCACTTCGAGTTTTTTACGCAAAATTAACCTTTTGCTAATAAATGTTTATTTTTCAAGAAGTTATTATTACCATAACATTTTCCTATTAATCTCGGCTATTCATGCTTCTGTTTGCTGAACAATATTTTAATTGGTTCAATCTGAATTCACCTTCACATGCCTTACATTACATTACACACACACACACATACATGCACATACACGCACATGCAAACACACATGCTGGCATAGGTTAGACAAGATTTCTTGAGGCAGTATTCTATAGCTGGATGTCCTTCCTAATACCAAAACTCCTTTTTAAATCATCGCCATCATCATTTAACATCCATTGTCCATGCTGGCATGGGTTGGTCAGTTTGACCAGCGCTGGTAAGCTGAGGGGTTGTACCAGACTCCTGTCTGATTTGGTATGGTTTCTACAGCTGGATGCCCTTCCTAACACCAACCACTCCGAGAGTGTAGTGAGTGCTGTTTATGTGCCACTGGCATGGGTGCCAGTTGTGTGACACCAGTGTCTGTCACAGCTATGATTTCACTTGGCTTCATAGATCTTCTACTCAAGCATTGTATGTTGCTGAAGGTCTCGGTCATTTGTCATTGCCTCTCTGAGGCCCAACACTCAAAAATGATTTTTACATACCACCCGCACAGGTGCTAGTTGCGCAACACTGGCCACATAGCCTCCATGAGGTCCAACACTTAAAAGGTGCTTTTTTACATGCCACTGGCACAGATGCTACTTACGCAACACCACCATTGGCCATACTGCTCCACGAGACCCAACGCTCGATAGGTACTTTTTATGTGTCACTAGCATGGGTGCCAGTTATGCGACACGAGCATCAGCCATGACTACAATTTCACTTGGCTTGCTGGGTCTTTTCAAACACAGCATATCGCCAAAGGTCTCGGTTACAAGTCATTGCCTCTGTGGGGCCCAACATTCAAAGATCATGCTTCACCACCTCATCCCATGTCTTCCTGGGTCTACTTCTTCCACAGGCTCCCTCCACAATTAGAGATTGGCATTTTTTTTTACACAGCTATCCTCATCCATATGCATCACATGACCATACCACATCTGATGCCTCTCATGCCCAACTTTTCTTTCAAGATGCTTACACTCTATCAAACATGCACACTGACATTGCACATCCAGTGAAGCATGCTAGCTTCATTTCTTCCAAACTTATGCATGTCCTTGGTGGTAACAGCCCATGTTTCACTGCCATGTAGCATAGCTGTTCACACACAGGAATCATACAGTCAGCTTTTCACTCTAGGAGAGAGGCCCTTTGTTACTAACAGAAGTAGGAGCTCTCTGAACTTTGCCCAGTCTATTCTCATAGCTACGCTCTTGGTCATCCAGATAATGGAAGCTATCAACTAACTCTAACTTACCCACCTGGCATTTGATGGAGTCTATTTTCTGTGCATTTTTAGTGTTTATTGTACCTGCGCACCTTCCACACACAAAGACTATTTTCCCAGTTAACCTACCTCTGATATTGCTGCACTTCTTATGTATCCATAGCTTACACTGGGTACATCTTATGGAATTCCTACCCATGCCTTTCCTCAGATCAAGCAGGGCTCTCTACCCAAAGGTGTTTGTGATTTGTCTGCTTTCCTACTTACTAAGACTTTGGTTTTTGACAGGTTAACTCTAAGGCCCTTCAATTTTAGACCTTGTTTCCACACCTGAATTTTCTTCTCTAGTTCTGATAGTGATTCAACTATAAGAACAAGGTCATCAGCATAGAGAAGCTCCCAGGGGTAGCTCATCTTAAATTCCTCTAAGGTATTTTATTCACCTGGTCTTTGCATGCTGAATCACCAAGCTGCAGGTCATATTATGTGAAACATAAATGTCCTCTTTATCTAGTGGTGTTAATGCAAAGATAAATACATGCACACACACACACATATACAGATCATGCTGAACCATCCAACCCATGCCAACATAGTAAAAAAATGGACATGAAATGCTGGTTGTATGTATATTCCATATAATTTGTCTACCAAATTTCACTTAGCAAGCATTGATCAACCCTAAGGCTCAAGGAGAAAACATTTGTCTAAAGTGCAATATTGTTGCTATGTAGTAAGAAGTCTGCTTCCCAACCACAGAGTTCTGCCTGTCAGTGCGTGTGTGTGTGTGTGTGTGTATGTGTGAGTGATCATCTCCTTGCCTTGACACCACATGACAGTTGTAAATGAGTGTCCTGTTCGTGGGGACTCAAGATTGATGCATGTCATCTGTGTCTTACATTCACACTCAGTTTCAAATTATGTGTTCTTAGTTCAATCCCAAGTTAATCCTGGAAAAATAATTACCTGTTAACTATCTTAAGAAAAGCTAGAAAAACTCAGAAAATTCACAATTTCTCTCTCTCTCCCTCTCTCTCTCGCCACTGCTGCTAAATTGTTGACAGCTCTTTACTCCTTTGTTCTTACAAGATTATAATCTTGTATCTATTCCCACCACACAAAGTTGAAGTTAAACAGATCACATTAAACATAACAGCTATCCAGCTAAAAAGAAAAAATGCAAATAAATCCATAAAAAAAACTTATCTTCACTGCAACACCCCTTACACAAATTCTTTTTAGTTACACCCAGTTTCTGTTCCTTACAAAACAAAACTTGTGATACAGATATCCCTGCAGCTCCCACTTATCTCTCTCTCTCTCTCTTACTTTTATTATAAAGAATTGCCTGGCAGAACATAAAGTTCAGTAACTGGTTTCATTGTTGAAGTACAACTTTAACCCTTTTTGTTACCATATTTCTGTACAAATGCACTGTTTTTGTTCCAATTAATTTTGAAATTAATGAAGAATTTAGTAAAATAACTGTCGTTATTTAGCTGGTATTTGAAACATGAATTACCATGAAATTTCTATGGAAAATTTTAATTTATATCATCGAAATTGAAATCAAACCAAATTCGACGACTGGCACCCATGCCAACCTTCCTTCATTGGACACTAAACTCTGCTTGCGAAGACGTGTTGGGGCAAGTGAAATCAAAACTGAACCAAATTCGATGACTGGCACCTGTGCCAGTGGAGCACTAACAGCACCATCTGAGTGGGATCACTGCTAGAGCTGTGGTCTGGCTTTCGTGCCGGTGGCACGTAAAAAGTACCGTTTGAGCGTGAACGTTACCAGCGTCGCCTTACTGGCACTTGTGCCGGTGGCATGTGAACAAAACATTCGAGCGACGTCGTTGCCAGCGCAGCTGGACTGACTCTTGTGCAGGTGGCACATAAAAAACACCATTTGAACGTGACAGTTGCCAGTGCCACCTGACTGGCCCTCGTGCCGGTGGCACGTAAAAGCACCCACTACACTCTCGGAGTGGTTGGCATTAGGAAGGGCATCCAGCTGTAGAAACTCTGCCAGATCAGATTGGAGCCTGGTGTAGCCATCTGTTCACCAGTCCTCAATCAAATGCTAGCATGGAAAGCAGGCGTTAAACGATGATGATGATGATGATGATGACTTTAAACAGGGAGTTAGTATCACAGAATCAAGTGGTCTCTTCCATTGCAGCAATTCCTAAACCATTCCAGTCCATGTAAAACAACTCAGCACAACAACCTCACTAACCTCAATACCACTTCCCCGCTCCTCTGATCAAACATCCACTTAGGAATCATCATCATCATCATCATTTAGTATCTGCTTTCCATGCTGGCATGAGTTAGACAGTTTGACTGAAACTGGTAAGCTGCACCAGGTTCCAATCTGATTTTGCTTGGTTTCTATGGCTGGATGCCCTTTCTAATGACAACCACTCCAAGAGTGTAATGAGCGCATTTTACATGTCACCAGCATGGGTACCAGTTACATGACACAAGCATCAGCCACAGCTACAACTTCATGTGACTTGACAAGTCTTCTTAAGCATGGCATATCACCAAAGATCTGTCACTTGTCATTGCTTCCGTGAGGCCCAACATTCAAAGATCATGCTTCACCACATCACCTCATGTCTTCCTGGGTCTACCTCTTCCACAGATTCCCTCCACAGTTAGAGATCGGCACTTTTTTCACACAGCTGTCCTCATCCATACGCATCACATGACCAAACCAGCACAGTCATCTCTCTTGCATGCCACATCTGTTGCCTCTTATGCCTAACTTTTCTCTCAAGATGCTTACACTTCGTTGTACATGTACACTGACATTGCACATCCAGTGAAAGACACAAGCTTCATTTCTTTCAAGCCTATGCACGTTTCGGCAGTCACAGCCCATGTTTCACTGCCATGTAACATGGCTGTTCACACACAGGCATCGTATAGTCTGCCTTTCACTCTGAGGGAGAAGCCTTTGTTACCAACAGAGGTAGGAGTTCTCTGAACTTTGCTCAGCCTGTTCTTATTCTAGCAGTTACATTCTCAGAGCATCAACCTCCACTATGCTTATCTTATTTATTTCTGTAGACCAGCGTTTCTCAACCATTTTTTGTCTATGGACCCTATTGGTTCCTATTTTATTCAGGAGGTGGGACCCTCATAACCATTCAATGTTCAAAAACTGCTATTATATCTTTATGATTAACCTTTTAGCATTTAATCCAGCCATAACCAGCTCAAGTATTCTACTTGTTTTATGTTAAACTGACAAGATACAACCTCTCACATCTACCCCTACAATAGCATTCTAAAAACATACAAACACACCATTGAAATCTCAAAGCCATGTGACAA
Source organism: Octopus bimaculoides (assembly GCF_046866305.1). Taxonomy (NCBI): domain Eukaryota; kingdom Metazoa; phylum Mollusca; class Cephalopoda; order Octopoda; family Octopodidae; genus Octopus; species Octopus bimaculoides. Next base: position 21,580,331 of record NC_142947.1, read on the forward strand.
TATATGATAATTCAAAACAATGTGAATAAATAAGCAATACATTTGAAAAAAGAAATATGAATGCTAAAGAGTTAAATATTATTAGGAATTGTATTAAAAAATTGTTAAAATATTTTATGTATTGTACAGAAGTTATGGACCCTTGTTAGGAATCACTGTGCTAGACAGAGTTGAACTCCTCCTCATAATTCCAATCTGAAATTGCCTACAGACAGTGATACTAAAAATTCATTAAAAAAAAAAAAAAAGAACAATTTAAATCTTAAAGCTAAACAAAAAAATAATTAAATATCAGTTGCATATACAGTAATCCCTCAACTATCACAGGTGTTATATTCCAAAACCTCCCACAGAAATAATTAAAATCTAAAAAATTATAAATACTTATCAGCTGCAGAAACCCAGATATACTGAGGAGTCTGCGATATAAATCCGCGATGTACTGAGTGTGCGATAGGTGAACTGCAATGTACCATATGTGTAATAGGTGAACCATGATATGGTGAGGGATTACTGTATACTGGTTTTGTAAAATAAAAAAATTCATTATTTTTTAACACAGCTAAGTGCTTGTATTTTCATTGCTGGTGCTAAAACGGTTTCGCAACCTTGCTCACATCAATTCTTCTCAGTGGAAGAGACAATAGTGCTTACTTATTAACACAATATGAATAACACCAAAGATGAAACGGACCAAAGAATTAGTTATCGTGTTCAACTTCTATTGTTGTATTTCTGAAACTAACTCAAAATTGGTGCATGTCGTGTCTCGCATTCACTTTCAAAGCATTTTAATTGAATGAATCAACTCCAGTACCTATTGCTTTTAAAACCTGGAACTTATTCTATTGGTCTCTTTTGCCAAACCATTAAGTTATGGGGATGTAAACAAACCAACTCCAGTTATCAAGCAGTGGTGGGAGATAAGCACAAAGACACACACACACACAGATACACACACATATATGTAAGGTCACTGGTGAGGTCTCTTATGAGTGCTACTGGCAACATAGAATCCAGTATAATTTGTTGCATAGTCATGTTATCAGCAACTAAACCAGCATCCCCACTACGTCTGCCTGATGAGGAGGGCTGCTAGAAACCCAGCAAGACTAAAAAGAAAACCTGTCTGAAGGACAGATGAACTTAGTGTAGGTTCCACAATCATCTAGCAATAGCACAGGCCCACAGAAATTGTGAGTTGGTGTCCAGTATGCTGGAAGACCACTGGAAATGAGATACCCCTCACCTTTTGTTAAAGTGTGTCTCTAAGAGAAGGTCACTAATATAAAAATAGATCTCCAGGGAATGGAATTGAACATTTTGGGGATCTTTTGTTTGCGCTTGAGATCATAGCACTTCTACATTCCTGAGCTTGCAATCCATATTCACACTAGATATCTTGCCGTGACTTCTCTCTGGATGATGTTGGTAAGGTGAAAAAGGGCTGTGTAAGCCTTATTGGATTTAAAATTTGAGGTTACGCAATTACCAGCAAGGCAACTTTCCAATGTTGATCAAGCGGGTAGATGTTGTGGCAAGCATGGAAGCTGTGGGCATGAAACCAGGTGAAGTCTACACAAATCCACTCACAAAAGTCAACAAAATCCAGTTTCTGTCTACCAAATCCACTCACAAGGCTTTTGACCCCAGAACTTTACACTTGATACTTACTCTATTTTTCTCTTTTGCTGAACCACTAAGTTATGGGGACATAAACAAACCAACATTAATTGTCAAGTGGGGCAGGAGGTGGCGAACACAAACACAAAGACATACACATATATGTATGTGTGTGTGTGTGTGTGTGTATTTGATGGGCTTCTTTCCCTATCCATCTACCAAATTCACTCACAAGGCTTTGGTTGGCCTGAAGCTATAGTAGATGGCACTTGCCGAAGGTGCATGTAGTAGGACTGAACTTAGCAGCCACTCCTGACCCTATAACTGTATGTGTGCGAGAGAGAGAGAGAGACAGAGAGAGTGTGTGTGTGTGTGTGTGTGTGTGTGTGTGTGCGTGTGCGTGTGTGTGTGTGGTATGTGAGTGTTACTGATTCTTCTGGAGGAATGAGGATTGGATCTGAAGCCTAGAAAGGAGTAGGATTTATCTACATCCTAACAATACATGTTAGCCCATTTGATTAACTTCTATATCGCTCTACTCCTCTCAAACCGAAAATGTAAATAATTATGGAATCTAACATTTTTACAAATGAAGCGATTAAGTCAAACCTGGTGACCGGTAACTATTTCATCGTCCTCGTAAAGATAAGAAGAAAAAAATTGATCACACAACTATTTAAAGTCAGAATGTAAAGGCACGTGATAAATAACTGCAAGCAAAAATAGTAAAAAAAAAAAAAAAAAAGCCTTCAACAATATCCAAAGAAAAGTAAAGAGTGCTACAACAACACTAAGAAGAAGAAACAATAATTACAACAGCAATTAAATCTTTTCCAAGTCTTCTGAGGTAGGTGGGAGGAACTGCAATAGAATGTACTCCGCTAAAGACACTAAAAGAGCCTGCTGGTTGTGTTAATCCGAGCGATGATTTAAGGTTATCCCCAGTTTAGTCACGGATGCAAAACAAACAAATAAATAAATAAAAACCTGGGATGGTCACGAGCAAAATATCATTGCTGATTTGACCGGGGTCGAAACAGTAACAACAACAGTTGCAATATCTCCGATAGCAACAACGGCCACAGGAAACTACAAAAACAACGGCCACAAAATCAATAGCAAATTCTGCAGCAACAATTTGGCTTATTAGCTAGTGTACTGAAAATAGAGGATAGACAAACGTGTATATATATATATATATATATATATATATATATATATATATATATATATATATATATTATACTTCACGTTACTTTCGGAGTTGATCTGGAGCTTAGACAACAACTGCTAGACTTTGGAAAGTTATTTTGTATGTCGGTATGAAGTGCAATATTTTTTTTTTTTCTGTTCTGAAACTTTTGGGGTTTTTTTTAAATAATATATATTTTAAATGTAATTACTTGTATAAAATACAATTCCTACTTCATCCGACTTAGGACGAGTCAAAATGTGAGATGAGACCCGGTTGCAAACTCACAAGGAAATTTATTCGTTTTCAAAACTAAACTTAGGTGGATGTTCGATTTGCTGGAAGTAACAGTGACATATTCCTCTAGCACATTGTCACTGTCTTAAATAGAAAGGATACGCTGGATAATGTAGTTCGCAGTCTGGAAATAAAAATAGGATTGACACAGCTGGAATGCTGAGCCGAAGTTAAAAAAAGAAAAAATCTACAATAGCTTAACAGGTTAGAAATATCAAAATTCCTTCAATTTACAGGCTACTTAAAAACAAAACAAACAAAAAAAAACGGGACGGCTACAGCTGGTACATCTTCGATCAGGGCTAAAACGTCTGCGAAACAACTACTGTTGTAAACTGGTTACGAACAAAACTATTGACTTATTTGCAAAACCCGTTACATCATAACTTAATATGAAGTATATATTATTATAAATATGTTTAAATGATATTTTATATAATATTATACACATTCATAGAATAACTTTATAAATCACAGCACAGTTGTATAGTATATTTATACATCGTTTATAGTGTCTATATATATACAAATTTATAATATTAACTATTATAGAGAGAAAAAAAGTACAACTGAACAAGAGCAAAAAATAATAAAGCTTACGATAGGTTTAATCAATTGGATTTCATGTATTTTACATATGAGTTGAAGGTCTACAGGATGAATGTAGTGGGTACCCGAGGAAGACAATATATTCACAGAACATTGAGGAACATTCGGATAAGTGGAAGCCTTATTAACATCTTACATTGAACAGGACAAAATGTGATGACTAACTGATCACTAGGCTGCGTACGTGTACATATCAAAGTCATGTGTGCGCGTGTGTGTGCCTGTGTTTTAGTGACACACACACACACACATATATATATATATATATACACACACACACACATATATTGATATATATATATATATATATATATATATATATATATATATATATATATATATATATATATATATATATATATATATATATATATATATATATATATATATATATATATATATATATATATATATATATATATATATATATATATATATATATATATATATATATATATATATATATATACCATGTGGAGGCACATGGCCTAGTGGTTAGAGCAGCGAACTCGCAGTCGAGAGATCGCGGGTTCGAATCTCAGACCGGGTGATGTGTGTGGTTATGAGCGAAGCACCTAAGCTCCGGCAGAAGGTAACGGCGAATTTCTGCTGACTCTCTCGCCACAACTTTCACTCACTCTTTCCTCCTGCATCTTAGTAGGTCACCTGCTATGGACAGGTGTCCTGTCCAGGTGGGGAACCTATGCGCCAATGAAACCGAGAAACCGGCCCTTATGAACCAGGCAAAGCTAGACATGCATACATATATGTATATATGTATACATACTGATACACACACGCATATGTATATAATGTGGAGGGACATGGCCTAGTGATTAGAGCATATAAATATATATATATATATATATATATATATATATATATATATATATATATATATATATATATATATATATATATATAAACATACACACATATATGCGTTATTGATTTTTATATACATATATGTACAAACACATTAATTAAATAAGCGAAATGCAGGCGCATGCATGGCTGTATATGATTAAGAAGTTCGCTTCCCAACCACCTAGTTTTGGGTTCAATTTCACTCCATGGCTTGTTGGGCTCTTCCACTATAATCCTAGAAGACAAGGCCTTGTGCGTGAATTTGATAGACAGAAACTGAAAGAAGCGTCCTTCTCTCTCTCTCTTTCTCTATTGAGGAGAAACAACAGAGAGAATAGGAAAGAGCACATGAAAGGCGTCACTTCTCCGTTTAATATATGCTGGTCGTCGTTGTGGGCTTTCTCAACCCAGTTGTCCTACCCACTTCAGTTTTATTTTCCCTCTTAACATGAACTAGCAGAAACTGTGGAGATCCAGGATTATTTGAAATATTTGGTGACATAACTCCGTGCGGAATCATTGGTGGTTTTCCACTGATGATAGCCAGTCTTCTCATTCTTATCTGCCGTCTTTGGAGCTTCTTGTCTTTTTCTGTACTACTCGAAAAATTCCAGCTAAAACGGCATATTCCTCAATTGCTCTCCACCCTTCATTGACAGTCTCAAACTTCCTTGGTTGAATGCTGCAGAGTGTGAAGTTCCACTTCAAGATATCTCAGAACCTCACTTGTGATATTCTTTGATGACATTTTCTTCTTTCCAATTCAGAATAAAAGATGGACTTTGGTAGTCATTTATTATCCATACTTTGAACATGGCAAATCAAATGCTGCCAATGGTTGGTAATCATTGCTCCGATGCTGTCATTTCTGCTTGTTCTAGAGCACAGGTGTCAGTCTTTTGTTCGCAGTTAACACCTAGATGTGAGCGAAGATTTTTATAACTGAAACTGATCAATCTATTTAATGTAACATTAATAATGAGTCCATATCTCGTAAGCATAAAGAATTGTGTACTGCATTTCTGAAATTATATTCGTTCATGTTTTAAACAAGAATCGGCTTCAGCTGAAGGCACCTCCATTGTATCAGGTCATTAAGAATATGTCCGATTTTCTTATGCACCAAGTTTGACAGTCGTTAACTCTAATGTTTTATCCTGATAATTCTTTGTATTAAAACGTTGAAATGTTACATCATCACTTTTCGAAATGCAATTCATGGTGTCTGATTATATTGTGAGTTTTCCCTTGTAAATCAATTTTTGTGAACCCATAGATAGATCAAAAATTCATGTTGTTTATGAATGAGTAACGTCGTGGAACCAAAGCATCCCAAATAATTCGAAACATCAATGATATGTTTCGTGAAGATGTGGCGAATGAGCGCACCGTACGTCGATGGTTTGAGAAGATCCGGTCTGGTGACGTTACTCTTGAAAATAAGTCCCGTGGAGTATCTTTGTACTGAGCATAACCTTGTCATCACTAAAACACTGTTCAGACTCAAAGAGAAACACAAAACTTTTGGGATGTACTCGAGTCCGAAACATTAACGTCTCATCGATTATGTTATCACCAGAGCCGTAAATTGATCGGGCGTTTACATCACTAAAGCTATGAGAAGCACTGACCACTGCAAGACGAATCAGCGACTGATTATCTCAAAAATCAACATCAATATTCTAGCGAATCGTGATATCGGGCGATTGCTGAATATTCCCGCTACAAGAGAAAGAAGGACCATGTCTAGTTCGTATGTTTCATTTTTGTTTTAGTTTCTACGGCAGATGCCTTCCGATCACCAACTACTTTGCAGAATACAGAGTGCTTTATTAATCACAGCGTCAAAGAAGATTGTCTTGTCCTTGACAAGAGACAAAACGGTCTCCTCGGCTTCTTAGCTCATTCATCAGTTATTTTACAGAGTGTACGAGGTGTGTTTTATATTGGCGCCAATACAAGTCGTCTGTTGACGTCAGTCATCGGACTGAGGGTCATTCTGAAGCATTGACTTGATGTGTGTGTGTGTGTGTGTGTGTGTGTGTGTGTGTGTGTGTGTGTGTGTGTGTGAATACGGTTACTCAAAGAATGAGAACCCAGCGATCACTGACCCAGCTCGCAAGTTTTGCCACTTGTGTAAGGACGTTAGCCACACTATAAGAACATTTAAAAAAGAGAAAGCAAATAAATTAGCGACGCAGTCAAAATGCCTATCGAAAATTACAGCATCACCAAATGTTTTACACTGTCAGCGAGAGAAAGAGGGAGGGGGGGTAGAGAGGAATCAATTAGACAAATACACAAATTGAAAGAGAAACAAAGAAAGATAGAAAGAGAGCGAGAATGCTGTGAAAAATTAGACGGATATAGAGAACAGAGAGAGAGGGGGGAGCGAATAAGTTAAAGAAAGAGTATAACAAGACAAAACAGTGCGTTCGTCAAAGAGAGGAAGAGAGAAGTAGAAAATAGAAAGAGAGCGGAGGTAATGTTGTTTGTAACGTTGTTTGCATGATGACGTCTTCTATATAATGAAGTTGTTGATATAAAACTTTACAGCTGACATAAAGAAAAATAAATACATCAGAAGAGCTTTATCTCGCCCTCCTCACGATGCATATGTGTATATATATATATATATATATATACACACACACACATGTTTCGGCCAGAGTTAGCCCAAGCCATGACTGATTTGATAGCAGCACCTGGAAAAGACATTTAATGTTTCATATTACAGTTATTCTTTAGGCACCATAGCCTAGTTTTAAGTAGAGTTGTTAGCAGAGATATATCTACAATAGATTATCTGGAATTTGTTGGAAATATTCATCCAGGAACTGTTTGAATGTTATGAGATCTTTTTCTTCTCTATGTGTCTTGTTATGATGCTAAAGAGAGCAGGGAAGTTGAGGTGAAATAGTCATTAGTGTTGTGATGTGATGCAAGCATGATCTTTGTAGAAAATGGATGGCATGCAGACCAAGCCTTGTGTGAATTTAAAAGCTGATGCCAACATCATTTAAGCAATGTTGCTGGAATGTTTTCCACGTCATACAAATGATATAGTGCTCTTGGCAGCGTTGGACGGAAAAGAATTTGTGCATCTCAAGCCAATTCCAATAATTAAGACATGTCACATCGTCTACATATTTTGTGATTGATCTCTGGGGTGCTTCAACTTTTATTTTTGTTTCATGTAGGGAGACCACAGCAGAAAGCAGTATTCAAGGTAAGGACGTGTGTGTATGTACAGCTATGCATTTTCAAAAAAGAAAAAAATGGAGATAAAATACTCAGTACACCTAGTAATGGTTTATTGATTCGATTGATGCTCATTTAGAGTCACACACACATACAAACAAGCCCATATATACATACACATATAGGATAAAGACCCCTTTCAGTTATAAATGACCATGGGATTGTACCTAGAAAGTTACTCTATGAGACACAAGGTTGTTTATCGAAGACCAGCAGTCGCTCATGCATACCAGTCTCCCCTCTTCATAACACTGATGTTATCCAAAGGAAAGGCAAAGGCTGATACAGCTTGGCACCAGTGACATCGCAACTATTTCTGCAGTTGACTGAACTGGAACAACGTGAAATAAAGCGTCTTGCTCAAGAACACAACACACAGCCTGGTCCGGGGATCGAACTCACCACCTCATTAATGTAAGCCCGGCACTCTAACCATAGAAAGTGAGCCATTAACTATTAGGTGTCTGTTCACGGGTACCACCATGCAGTGAACTGTACCTCTTTGTGACACAAACTTACACCTAAGTTGTTTACGCTGTTGATAATTAATTGTGCACAGTGAACTCTATCTCACTGAGTTATCTACTTACAGTTAGAAGGACAGGGTTATCGACAGCTCAGTATCTTCACCATACACATAATAGAACGCATTATTTCACACTGTGATACAAAATTAAATGGACTGAACTGTGGAAAGATAAGTATCTTGACTATGGACTAATATCAATACCACCACGCTCTAACCACTGAGTCATGTACCTTCGCACGTACACATATATATACATATCAACATGTTTATATGTGACTGTATAGTAAAATGTTTGCGTACCAACCACACGGTCTCAGGTTCAGTCCCACCGCACAACACCTTGGGCAAGCGTCTTCTACTCTAGCCCTGGGTCAACCAAAGCTTTGTGTGGAGATTTAGTAGACAGAAACTGAAAGAAGGTCATATTGTGCATGTATGTATACACACATATATATACAGGTCGTCATCGGCTTACGACCACAATTGGTTCCGACGGACAGGTCGTAAGTCGTCCTATAGGCCTACGTAGCTTTGTTTTGTTTTGTTTTTTACATTCTTAAGGTACATTCTCAGGTAAAAGTCACACACAGCATTCTGTATACTACAACAGTGTTATTTGTTCATAGAAAAGTACCAAAGAATGCAAATACAAGCAATACACAATGTAGTGTAAGAAACAATTGCAAAGCTTACATAAACATTTATTGTAGACTGGTGCTTGACTATGGATCTTCAATGTCATTTGCTGAGGCAAAAGTTGTAGTAGATGGAGTTGGTTTTTTGATAAACATGGTAAGCTTTGTCTGAATTGTTTGTTTCTTTTTCTCTTCATAAATTTCGCGGTACAGACGAAACACATCGTGTGCCATCCGTTCAACCCTTGTAAATCGTTCGATGTTTGGGTCCATTGCTTCAAAGTGTGCAAGAAGTTTATTCGGTTGAAATAAACCTTCTGATAATTCGTTTGTTGTGAAATTCCATTCTGGCACCTCCTCTTCTTTTTCCACTTCCCTCCTTTCTTCTTCCACGAGTTCTTTTTCTAATACAATAAGCTCTTCATTTGTAAGTTCTTCGGGTTCTTGGTCTAGCAAATCTTCAATATCTTCCACTTCACACTCCAAAGAAAGGTCTGTAGCCAGTTTTACGATTTTCCCGCGAATCATTTCAAGTTCACTATTAAATCCATCACGAGTGTCAAAGCATTTTCCAACACATTTTTCCAGACGCTTTTCATGCATTTTCTTTGTCACAGCTTCTTGATACATGTCAGAATATTGTACTTTTCCCAAAATTCTCGCAATGATAGTTCTTGATCGGCGGCTATGGCTTAAGCGAAGGTGGTTCGAATATAGTAAGCCTTCAGTGTAGCAATCGAACCTTGATCCATTGGCTGGATAAGTGGAGTCGTGTCCGACGGAAAAAAAACACCACTTTCATGTCGGGATGCAGACCCGATAAATGAGATAGATTCCAGGCGCATTATATAAAAGCAATAAAGTCTTGAAACGAATTCCTCTCTCCAAACAATATCCATGAACTTGAGGAATAAAACAATTCAGTCCTCGTGTCATCCATGCTTTAGGCTGAGAACAAAGGTAGACGGGTAATGTGTGCCTATCTATATTCTTGAATGCACACGGGTTTTCTGAGTAGTAAATTAAGGAAGGTTTCAGCTTGAAGCCTGCGATGTTCCCGCCAAGCAGCAAAGTCAGCCTGTCCTTAAATCCTTTCAATCCAGGCATGGATTTGGTTTCTTTGTTGATGCAAGGGCGTGATGCCATACGTTTCATCCACATTAAAAATCTGCCTTGCTAGATAGCCTCCATCTGTAATTATTTCGTTCAAATAGCTAATAAGCTAACCAGCTGCTTTCTCGTTTGCACTCGCCGCTTCTCCAGTTCTTCGAACATTATGAAATTGGAATCTTTCTTTAAATCTTTTGAACCAGCCAGTATTTGCTAAAGATTTTTTACTGTATTCTTCGCTGGAACGCTCCTTTAGCGTCTGAAATAGACTTCTGGCCTTCGACTGCACACTAAAAAAACTTAAAGGTGTCCGTTTTGGAATCTGATCTTCAATCCAAATTTGTAGCTATTTTTTCCATTTCGTGGATGGGCCCAGTCCACTGCTTTGTTATAACTGTAGATCGCATGGGTGCTGAACCTTTCACAGCTTCAGAGAAATTAATATTTTTTTAATGAAATTTTCAGCAAATACACTTCAGATGGTGTAGATTCCGAATCTTTTGTAAAAAAAGTTTTCTGTGAGTCAGATTTGTTTCCTCATAACTCTAAGAAAAATAGGTATTTTTTAATGAAATTTTCAACAAATACCTTTCAGAGTGTGTAGATTGCGATTATATCAGAATTTAATACGAAAAATAAAGGTGGTGGACTCATACACATACAAACTGACACACATCACATATCTACAAAATGAAAGTTGAAATTTTGAAAAAAATTGTGTGGTGCAACAGTATGTATATGTGCATGTTCACCATTTTTTTTTTTTCCATATTAAATTCCATTATAGTCGTAATCCATACAGTCTAAAAAGTATTTGTAGTTATTGGGAAGCAAAGCTAAATCATGTAAATTTTCCAAAACCCTTCTCTTCATCCTTCGAAAACTTTCTTTTTCCCAACAAAATCTAATATAATCAGAATCTACACCATCTGAAGTGTATTTATAGAAAATTTCATTAAAAAATATTCATTTTTCTGGAAGTTATGAGGAAACAAAGTTGGTGGCTGAGCACACTTGTTGTATAGGTATGCCCAATATTTAACCCTTTAGCATTCTGTCAAATGTAATACATTTTTGTTCAGACTGTTTTGAATTAATTATGCATTATCTTGTAGCTTTGAGGTTTCAATGATTAGAAAATTTAGGGCCAGATACAGCTGATTTAAATGCTAAAGGGTTAATAGACATATCATTTGTTAGTATCTAATGCTAATGAGAGAATATACACAATGTTTATATGTTTTGAAATTTACAATGGAATTGAAACTAATTCCATCAAAAATTTAAAAGAAAATAGCATCTACAGCCATTTTACTAAGTTATTTTCACTTCCAGTCACAACATATATGATTTTAAAATTTCTCTCTGCTAAATACTTTATCTCTCTCTCTCTTTCTCTTTCAATTTCTCTTATTTCAACAAACTTTTTAGCCATGTCATTCCCCTCTTCAGGTCATTAACATTTCTCCCTCTCTCTTTCTTTCTTACTTCCACTAACCACATGACAGTATAATGCATTGGCTATCTCATTCATTCCCTCTTCCTCCCTCTCTCTCCTTCTCTCACTCTCCCTCTTTGTTTCTCTCATTCTACGTCTCTCTAATAAACTAAAGCATAACATGTGAATGAACAAGCAGAATTATAATAGAGATCAATATCAAAACTAATATTCCAAATGCATTTCCTTTACAGTAATAAAACATGTATAATATGAAATAAAAAAATGCACCAAATGTTCCAGTTTTTGTTTTAATACATATATATGTATACATGCATGCACACATGCATACATACATACACACACACACATATATATATATATATGCCGGTGGCACGTGAAAAAACATTTGAGCGAGGTCGAAGCCAGTGCCACTGGACTGGCTCCTATACAGGTGGCACGTAAAAAACATCATTTTGAGCGTGGCCGTTGCCAGTACCGCCAGACTGGCCCTCGTGCTGGTGGCACGTAAAAGCACCCACTACACTCTCGGAGTGGTTGGCATTAGGAAAGGCATCCAGCTGTAGAAATTCTGCCAGATCAGATTGGAGCCAGGTGCAGCCTTCTGGTTCACCAGTCCTCAGTTAAATCATCCGACCCATGCTAGCATGGAAGGCGGACGTTAAACGATGATGATGAGATACTGTCAGTGGATCATATATCCTAGAAAGAAGCACACTCTGAAAGTTAGAGCAGTAATGTATTTACATGAAGTTAAATATATGTCCAGTCAGAGAGTGACCAATGGTTTCACATCCATAAAGCACATAGCTTTATAGGCAATTTGTCAGACTCAAATGGCCACAGGCATGTAACCTCTCTTCAGACTAGTTTGAAGAGAGGTTATATGCCCACAGCTACTGGAGTCTGATGAGTTGTCTATAAAGCTAAGTGCTTTAGGGATCTGAAGCTATTGGTCACTCTATGATCAGAGATATATTTAACTTCATGTAAATATATATATATATATATATATATATATATATATATATAACCAGACTAGAACCTGGTGCAGATCTCAGGCTTGCCAGCTCTAGTCAAACCGTCAAACCCATGCCAGCATGGAAAATGGACAATAAAGGATGATGATGATACACACAAACACAAACACATATATATATTGCCAAGTGCACAGTGTATCTATTCAGATATATATATGTACCATCTGACCCGTACAACTATGGATCAGTCAGAATTTGCAAAGGCAGACTTTCTATGCCCGGATGCCCTTCCTGTCACCAACCCTCACCTGTTTCCAAATAAGGTAATATTTTCATGCTTGTATGATGGTGATGCTACTGTACAACTACTATATGATGTCCATACAATATACCACATACACACACGACAGGCTTCTTTCAGTTTCCATCTACATGCATATTTTTTTTTTATTATTAATATTAATTGGCAGAAGTTACAGAGTGACTCAAGGGCCAAGAGTTTCATTCATTGGTATTTATCAAAAGGAGTCTTTTACTTGTTTCAGTCATTTGACAGCAGCCATGATAGAGCACTGCCTTGAAGGGTTTTTAACCGAAGAAATCAACCCAGGACTTATTCTTTGTAAGTCCAGCTAAACTGTTAAGTTACAGGAACAAACACAGACACACACATATACATATATGACGGGATTGTTTCAGTTTCCATCTACCAAATCCACTCACAATAATTTTGTCAGCCTGAGGTTATAGCAGAAGACACTTGCCCAAGGTGCCACACAGTGGGACTGAACCCGGAATCATGTGGTTGGGAAGCAAGCTTCTTACCACATTAGGATCACTCAGTCGGTTTCGATGATGAAGGTCCCAGCTGATACGATAAACGGAACAGCTTACTCGTGAAATTAACGTGCAAGTGGCTGAGCACTCCAGAGACACGTGTACCCTTAACGTAGTTCTCGGGGAGATTCAGTGTAACAAAGTGTGACAAGGCTGGCCCTTTGAACTACAGGTACTACTCATTTTTGGCAGCTGAATGAACTGGAGCAACGTGAAATAAAGTGTCTTGCTCAAGGACACAACGTGTCGCTATTTTCCTGTTTGCCTTACATGTAGTTTGATAAATAGATAGACAAACGCAGACATATTCCAACTTTTATATGTTTCAGTCATTGGACTACGGTCGAACAAATCGACACCAGTACTTATTCTATCGGTCTCTTTTATCGAATCACTAACTTACAGAGACGTAAACAAATCAACACCGGTTATCAAACGGTGGAAACAAATTCAAACACAAAAACACACAGACAGATAGATAGATAGTTAGATAGATAAGAGGGCTTCCATACGGTTTCTTTTTACTAATTTCATTCACAATGCACTTGTCGGTCCGGGGCCATAGTAGAAAACACTTATCCAAGGTGCCACGTAGTTGCAAAGCGAACTTCTTAACCACACAGCCATGCCTGCGGTTTAACACGCGCGTGCGTGTGTGCATAAAGCACATGTATTTGTATTATTGTTAGTTTCGAAATTGAAAACACTCAGAAGTTTCGCAGGGATTCCGAGTCAACACTTGTCAAACTTGACCTAACTCCTACGCAACTGACATCTTTATGATATAAAACGTGTTTATTTGACTTGAGTTCTCGTATTGTGTTCTATAAGAAAATATTTCATTATTCTATAATATATATCCACACATTACATAAAAAAAATTAAAAATACAAAATTCGACATTGCGATGTAGCTAACTTTAGATATCCGTTAAAAGTACATTATCTCCGAAAACAAACACACGCAATTATTTTTATTTGACTAATTGTATGTTGTAAGTCATCAACAACGAGAGGACCCATACTGACGTGGTCGTTCGATTTGCTAGAAACAGTAGCTAAATCTCCCTCGAATTACATCCGACCGTCTTATAAAAGACATTAATAATGCAGTCCCACGTACCCCGCCAAAAAAAATTATAATGGGATGATCATGGCAGAACTCTCTCCTTGGTTAAGAATTTTATAGGGCTAAACAAGAGCAGCAGATGAACTTCACATAAAAGAAAATACAATAGATCCGAGCGATCACAAAAGTTCGTATCATCTTTAGTATTTGCAAACGAACAAAGGGAATCTGTAAGCTATCGCTTCATCTGCTAGAAATAACAGTCACATTTCCCTCAAATCACATCCTAGCATTTGAAAAATAGTGTGGAAGGACATATTAAACAATGAAGTCCAAAATATACTCAAAACATAAATAGTCAACACTGGTGCATTTTTTTAGTCATAGAGCTGCTCGATGAAGAATCTTCTAGGGTTACGCAATATACAACAATTATGATTATTGTTCTTATGGGGAATATTGGGGATGTGGAGCTCTAGTTTTGGTTTTCGTGATGTAGTATGGCTGAAAAATTAATTAACAATGTCCCTTACTGCCACCACTGTAATAAAGGTGAGATACTTTAAATAACTTCTTCAAAACACACGCGCGCACACACATATATCTGAAATATTCACTATGTTCTCCTCATAGTTTCGTGTTGTTACTTTGTATGTATGTATGTGTGTGTGTGTATGTACGCGCGCGAGTATGTGCAATGTATATGTCTGTGTGTTCGTGTACTTAAACTTTATTTGTACCAACCTGTTGTTATGTTTCGTTTCACAGCTACTGCCACAGGGCGATCTGCACTCTTGTCCATGACGTTTTAGTCTGTTTCTGTATTCTGTAGTTTACTATTTCCACCGCACAACTCTTTAAGTTGGAAGTTGAATGAGTAATAAGATATATAAACAACAGTGAGTGAGAAGAGAGTAATGGGATGGAAGGGGGTGCAGAAGTAAAAGAAGACTGAAAAACAACTGTGGAAACTTGACTAAAAATTAAGGGAGGGAATCGAGAAGTATGTTTTTTGTCTGTAAGTTATTTCCCTTGCAATTTTTCTTTACATTTTCCAAGATCCTAATGATTTTGATTTCGTTGACATCGGATCATCCCTTCAGATGTCGGTAAAATAAAATACCAGTGAAATATTGAGGACAATTTATATTCCTGTAATGTATACTAAATGCGAATGGAATTATAATAGAAAACGAAATATACAGAGATGGCGAACTGACAAGGAAGCGTCTATACCGTCTCTCGGCTTCCAAAATAATTATGAAAATTATATAGAGCTCCTCTCCCTTTAAAAGAAGAAGGATAATTTTGTCCTTCTGTTGAACCACGACTCTCGTAAATGTAATTGTACGTAGGACATATTTCCAAGCAGCTTATTCTACCAAATTTCTTCACAAGGTATTGGTTAATGCGAAATTTTGATAAAAAACATTTGCCCAAGATGCAGCATTTTAGGATACAACGTGATTGTGAAGCGGGGTTTTAACTACGCAGCTGTATGGGATCCTCATGTAGTTGGTCTGAATAAAAGATAAAACAGTTCTAGATCTGTCTGATCATGGCTAACATGGAGCTCAAATCAGCGAACTAAATAGAGATGGTGAGCGAACGAGCGGACAATCTACGCGTTTAGTCGACCTGCTAGAAATAGCAAGTGGATCTCTCATTGAAATAATTCTTTTAAAAAAAAAGGACACATTGCAAAATATATTCCTGCGTAGACTGTCTAGGTTGAGGTATTGAGGACGAATTAGTTACGGTTGGAACAGTTTTGATTTTAGATCTCAAACAGGGTGGCCTGAAGCTAAAGAATGAAGATTGTATTATTTGATTTCTTATCTTATGTAAACTTTTTCTTTTCGCCATTTTTAAGAGGATGAGTTGATTCCAAATTCTTGCTAATCAAACATAACAAAACAAGTAAACGTAAACAAACGGGTGTTGCTATTTGATGGTTAAATGATTAAGACGAAAGTACTTCAGTGGGAACGTTCGCTGGATAAATAGGTATGTTGTAGAGTCTTACATATATGCATATGCTGGAGTTCTGCGATGCAAATGATCTTACGGTTTGTAATACTGACTTCAGGAAACCTGCCAGTTACCTATTCACTCACCTATCTGGTAGACACACAAGTCAAATTGACTACATCCTCGCCAGGAAACGAGAAAGATGGCTACTTATAAATGCCAAAACCTTCCCAGGTGAAGAATGCATCCCACAACATAGATTAGTAGTTAGTGACTTCAGGATCAGGGCTATATGGATGCCCAGAAGACGACCAGCATGGAGGAGAAGGGTCTGGAAGCTTAAGAATTCTCTGAATGGACAGAGATTTAGAGACATTTTACTCAAAGCTTTTGACGAAATAAAGAGGGATATAGCACCACATGATGTGGAAGACAACTGGAGGTTTCTATGAGACAACTTGTTGAGGGCCACTGACCAGATCTGTGACTGGTGCAAAGTCCCTTCTCGACCCAAGGTAACGTGGTGGTGGAACAATGTAGTTGACAGGGACATTAGGGAAAAGAGACAGGCATGGAAACACTGGAAGAACAGTGGTAGCAAGGAATTGTATCAGACTGCCAGAAGGGAAGCTAGGAGACAGGTTTATTTAGCCAGAGGGGAAGCAGATAAGAAAAATTTTGCTAATGTTATACATCACGAGGACCAAAGACTTGAGGTGTTTCGTGTTGAAAGACAGTGCATTAGAGAGAATCATGATGTCATAGGAGAGAAATGTGTTCGCATGGATGACGGCTCACTTGCATTTAATGAGGCTGCAAGTAGAGAGACGCCACTATGAAAGGTTGCTAAATGAAGAGAATGAATGGGAGAAAGAGAGTCTGCCGAATGTCAACCCAACAGAGAGACCAGCTATCCGAATTGACAGTACCTTGATAGATAAGGGTATGAAGACAGGGAAAGCCCCCGACCCATCAGGAATCACTGCAGAGATGCTTAAAATATCTGGCAGTGTGGCTATGGTCTAGTCACCCATATAGTCAACCAGGTGATACATGGAGTCATACCCAATGACTGGTGTAGCAGCACCATAGTCAACTCCTACAAAGGTAAAGATGACGCTTTAGATACAAATAATTGCAGAGGTATTGAGTTGTTGGATCAGGTAATGAAAGTCATGGAGAGGGTCATAGCCCAACTAATTAGGGAGAGAATCAGTTTAGATGAGATGCAGTTTGGGTTTGTGCCAGGGAAAAGCACCACTGATGCTATATTTCTGGGAAGCCAGCTGCAGGGGAGTACCTAGCCAAAGATAAACCTCTGTACCTGGCTTTTGTTGACATGGAGAAAGTCTTTGACAGGGTCTCCCAATCCCTTATCTGGTGGTCAATGAGGAAACTAGGGTTAGATGAATGGTTAGTGAGAGCTGTACAAGCCATGTACAGGGATGCTGTCAGTAAGGGAACAAGTACAGTGAAGAATTCCAGGTAGGGGAATTCATCATAGTCCTCCAGGCAATAACAGAGGAATTCAAGACAGAATGCCCATGGGAGCTTCTCTATGCTGATGACCTTGCTCTAATAGTTGAATCCCTATCAGAACTAGAGAAGTTTCAGGTGTGGAAGCAAGGACTAGAATCGAAGGGCCTTAGAGTTAACCTAGCAAAAACCAAAGTCTTAATAAGTAGAAAGGCAGACAAACTGCAAATCCCTTCAGGAAGATGGCCCTGCTCAATCTGTTGAAAAGGTGTAGGTAGAAACTCCATAAGATGTACCCAGTGTAAGCTATGAACACATAAGAGGTGCAGCAATATCAAAGGAAGGCTAACTGGGAAGATATTTTTTGTGTGTGGCAAATGCTCAGGAGCAATAGACACTGAAAATGTGCAGAGAACAGCTTCTGTCACATTCCAGGGGGAAAATCTAGAAGTAGTTGATAGCTTCCGCTACCTAGGTGACCAAGTCAGTAGCAGGGGTGGGTGCTCTGTAAGTGTAGCTGCTAAAATAAGAATAGCCTGGGCAAAATTCAGAGAACTCCTACCTCTGCTAGTGACAAGGGGCCTCTCGCTCAGAGTAAAAGGTAGACTGTATGACACATGAGTGCGAACAACCATGCTACATGGCAGTGAAACATGGCCCATGACTGATGAGGACATGCGTAAGCTTGCAAGGAATGAAGCTAGTATGCTCCGATGGATGTGTAATGTCAGTGTGTATACTCGACAGAGTGTAAGCACCCTGAGAGAAAAGTTGGACTTAAGAAGCATTAGATGTGGTGTGCAAGAGAGACGACTGTGCTGGTATGGTCACGTGTTGTGAATGGATGAGGACAGCTGTGTGGAAAAGTGTCGCACCCTAACAGTTGAGGGAACTTGTGGAAGAGGTAGACTCAGGAGGACCTGGTGAAGGACAGCCTTTGAACATTGGACCTTACTGAGGCAATGACAAGTGACCAAGACCTTTGGAGATATGCTGTGATTGAGAAGTCCTGGCAAGCCAAGTGAGACCATAAGTGTGGTTTAAGCCAGTGCCGCATAACCAGACCATTTAAGAGTACCCTTCAATCATTGGATAATAAACTACGCTTGTGAAGAACTGTTGAGGCAAGTGAAATTGTTGTCATAGCCGATGACAGTACCACCTGATTGGCACCCGTGCCAGTGGAACATTAAAAGCACCATTCAAGCGTGATCATTGCCAGGGCCACTGACTGGCTCCTGTGCCGGTGGCACATAAAAGCACCCACTACACTCTCGGAGTGGTTGATGTTAGGAAGCTCCAATACGAACATTTCAGAGTGTTTGGGTGTCAATCTAAGGACATGTACTGAGAGTGATACTATTCAAACATCCAGTCAACATCATGGTGTTTGGAGGGATCATTAGTGATGGCAATATTATGCTTCCATTCATCTTCCCACATGGCCTTCGACTAAACATGGAAACCTACATCGAGTGCCTGGAGGAGGTAGTGCTGTCCTGGGTCAAGAGGGTGACTGTGGAAAGACCCTATGTCTGGCAACAGGACTCTTCATCATGCCACATAAGCAAGAGAACCCAGTCATGGCTGTTAGACAATTTCTGTGACCACATCACAGCTAACATCTGACCACCTAACTCCCCAGACTGCAACCCCCTTGATTATTATGTGTGGGGCGCAGTTGAGTGAGAGGCCAACAAAACTCCTTGTAACACCAAACATACACTGAAGGCAAGGATTATGGCAGCATTCACCAACTTAAACAAGGAGGCCATCCAGAAGAGTTGCAGGAAATTCCGAAGTCGTCTGGAGGTCATGGTTGAATAAATTTACTCTAGTATTTCATGATATTTTTATGTAATTTTGGTAAATATATCTGTTAAAATGAGATGTCAGAGTTATTTTCATTTTTGTGTAATTTAGGCAACAGTTTATTCACCACGCCCTGTATAAGTGCATGTGTGTATGCCTTTGTGTCTATGTTTGTCCCACCATCACTGCTTGACAACTGGTGCTGGTGTGTTTATGTCCCCATAACCTAGCAGTTCAGCAAAAGTAACTGATAGAATAAGTACTAAGCTTTAAAAAAATGTCAATCCAGGCTTATGGCAGCATTCACCACCTTAAATAAGGAGACTGTCCAGAAAAGCTGCAGGAGATTCCAAAGTCATTTGGAGTCCATGGTTGAAACCAATGACAATTTTATTGAATAAATTTACTCTTTAGTATTTCAAGATATTTTTATGTAATTTTGGTAAATATATCTGTTAAAATGAGATGTCAGTGTTATTTTCATTTTTGCATAATTTAGACAGTTTATTCACCGCACACTGTATATATATATATATATATATATATATATATATATATATATGTGTGTGTATATATATATGTGTATATATATATATATATATATATATATATATATATATATATATATATATATCTTATGAAGGAGATGACAGAGAGCCAAGATATATGGAGTGTTGCTGTACTCAAGAAGACCTGCCCACCACAACAGAATTGTGAGCCTTAAACCAAGGTACCATATAAAATGTCCTGGTGTGCCTACTGGTTCCACATAAAAAGCACCAAGTATACTCTGTAGAGTGGTTGGAATTAGGATGGGCATCCAGCCATAGAAACCAAACAGACTATGGAATCTGATGCAGCCCCTGACCTTGTCCGGTTCCTATCAAGCTATGCAACCCATGCCAGCATGGAAAAACAGATGTTAAATGTGGATGAGGATAATCACATACACACACACATGCGTGCGTGCGCATGCACACACACTCACACACACACATGTGTGTAAGTAACTAGGTATACACTATACACACACATAATTATACATAAGCTTGATGTCTTTCTGTAACTTGCGATACCGAATTCCATTCACAAAATATTGAACAAACCTAGGAATACGAGTAGAAAATATTTACCCAAGGTACCACACAGCAGGATTGAATCTAGAATGACAAGCTGTGAAGAAAATTTTCTTTAGAACAGTGCTCTGCATGCAGGTATGTGGATGCATGTGAGTGTGTATGTATGTATGTGTGTGTGTAATGTGTCTGTGTCTGTGTGTGTGTGGACAAATCTCAAACAACAAAAAAGAAAGAAAAATGAAGAAACAGAAATACCAAGCAAATCATAAAACTTTATCTTATCTTAGAAACCAACTAGCAAACATTAGTCTAAATTCTACTAAATTAGCAATTGTAGCCATGATAAAACCATAAATAGGCATACAGTACTGAATCTGAATACTACTGCCCTGCCATCTATTAGTAATTTATTTTAATGTGGAATAGCTTTCACCATCAATCAGCATCAGTGAAGTAAATTGTAGGAAGGATAATATAGGTTTGTTTGGAAGGTGGAAGTGAGGTGGGGAAAAACTAAGTGTTTGTGGGTTAGTGAGTTGGTGGAGAGAAGAGGTTAAATGGATGGAGGTGAAGATAGTAGGAAGAAAGAACCAGAGAGCAAAGCGGTGAGGAGGGATTGGAAGAAGAGAAGAATGAGAAAGAAGGAAGAGAGCACATGGGCATTAAAGAATAATGATGATGATGATGATAATAATCCTTTCTAATTTTGGCACAAGGCCAGCAGTTTTGAGGGGAGGGGATAATCAATTACACTGATCCCAGTACTTGATGATACTTTATTTTATCGATCCCAAAAGGATGAAGGCAAGGTTGCCCTCAGTAGAATTTGAGCTAAGAACATAATGAGTAAAAGGAATGCTACAAAGCATTTTGCCCAGCATGCTAATGATTCTGCCAGCTTGTCAATAATCCTTTCAGTTATAGGTACAAGGCCTGAAATCTTGAGGAAGGAGCATGTCAATTACATTGACCCCAGTACCCAACTGGTTCTTATTTTAATCAACCCTGAAAGGATGGAAGGCAAATTCAACCTCAGAATGTAATGAGTTGAAAGAAATACCACTAATCCTTTTGTCAAATTCTGTCCAATAATAATAATAATAATAATAATAAATAGAGGTAACTCGAATGTGGAATCTAAAAACAGAAACAATTCCTATCATAGCAGGTGCCTTAGGTATAATAAAAAAATATTCAGACAAATACATAACAAAAACACCAGGACTTACAAATATATATAACATACAGAAAATTGCACTACTGGGCACTGCACACATCCTACGCAAAACACTTTCAATACAGTAACCATAAGAGCATCACAGCAAACCACAGCACATACCCAAGGCACACAGAGCTGCGCTCAGTAGTGAAGTGAAAGCACGTTATAAAAATAAAACTACTGAACAATAATAATAATAATAATAATAGTACAAAACCACCACAATCGGACTGGCCAAATACCTTGAAACAACCAACGATTGATTGGATGCTGAAACTTGTTGAAAAACATGAAAGACCGAAAAAACTTCACTCTATTCTGAAAGAGAGCAAAAAATTCGCTACTGAACTCTTAGATACCCACCAGCTTGATCAGGTTGAAGGAAATGCGCCAACTGCTGCTGCAAAGAAAATAAAATTAATTGCAAAGACAAAAGCACATGAAAAATTAGATGGGAACAGAAACCTCTGCATGGCAAGTATGTGGCTCGTAGTAAACAAGCTGATGTCGACCAGAAACGCACGCATCAGTGGTTACGAAGTTCAGGGCTAAAAGCAGAGAGTGAAGATTTCATATTGGCTGCTCGAGACCAAAGCTTATTAACCCAGAACTACCAAGCCAATGTGATAAAAAATGGAGCTGACCCAAAATGCCGATTTTGTAACGATGCGATTGAAACTATAGACCACCTAATCTCAGGGTGTAGAATATAAAGCAAGACATGACAGAGTTGGCCAGTATTTACACTGGTCAATATGTCAGCATTATAAAATCAAAACCGCTGACAAATGGTATAAACACCATCCTGAAGCTGTGACTGAGGGAGAAAATGTATCGATTCTCTGGGACTTCCCCGTACATACCGACAAGACTATAAAAGCTAATAAACCGGATATTATTATAAAAGATCAGACAAAGAAGACGTGTTTATTAATTGACATGAGTATTCCCTGTGATCATAATATAGCAGCGAAAGAATTTGACAAGATCAGTAAATATAAAGACTTGCTAATAGAAATTGAAAAAATGTGGCACCTCAAGGCGACTACCATACCAGTGATTGTAGGATCTCTAGGAATGATAAAAAAAGGTACTGAAACCTATTTGAAAATGATATCAGGCTTACCATCTCTACAGGAAGTGCAAAAAATCGTGCTAACTGGAATGACTCATGTACTAAGAAGAGCATTATCGCTGTGAAAACAACATCCATTCATGAATTTTTTTTTTTTTTTTTTTCTTAAATACATGTTTTACCTGTGAATATGCGTGTGTAAATTGGGAATGCATACAACGAGTTTCTCTGCCCTAGGTGTACAGAAAACACTCGGCGAGAAATGGGAGAAAATTTGAAGAAAGAAGAAAAAAAACAACAACATAATAATAATAATAATAATAAAATGGAAAGAGAGGGACTGAGAGAGCCAGTTACAGAGTTAGAGTAAAAGAGGTACAAGTGAAAGCAAGAGAAATTTGGGAAGTGAGAAAGTATAGAAATAGATTTGTTACAAGTGTTATTGGCAAAATAGCAGAGAATGAATGTCTATGAATTTTACTGTTTCACAAAACTCACATATCATTCTTTGTTTAACGATTCTTCAGCCAATTTATTCTAGACTTATTTTTAAATTGGATTTTTTTTTTTGCTTTTAGTGAATTTATTTCTTTGATTTCAGTGCTAGTACTTCTCTATTCATTGTAACAGTGTGCTAACCATTACATTGATTGATAATCAATGAATATAAGGTACAGCAAAACAGATATAAAACATAGCCAATCACACAACCAAACTCTTTATAAGATACTAAGGAAATCTCTACATATCTGGTCACTTGGCCTGTAAGAAAATGCAACCAAATAATTCTCAAATCACACCCAACTATCTTTAGCCCTTTAGCCTTTAAACTGGCCATATCAGGCCTAAATATTCTGCCTTTTTTATGTTAAAACTGGCCAGATCTGGCCTCTCACACCTATCCTACGATGTCAGTCTGATAATAAGCAATCACATCATGAAAATCTCTTATCTACAAGTTAATGCATGATAAATTCAAAATAACCCTTCCTTCTATAGGCACAAGGCCTGAAATTTGGGGTAGAGGGCTAGTCAATTACATTGATTCCAGTGCTCAACTGGTACTTATTTCATCAACCTCAAAAGGATAAAGAGCAAAGTTGACCTCAGCAGAATTTGAACTCAGAACAGAAGACAAACAAAATCTGCCAGCTGGCCACCTTAATTAAAAAAACTGTTACTAAATAAACTTTACATTTGAGAGAGTAATCCAAATACTAAAAGGTTAAAAAATGGAGGGATACATTAAATAATGTAGTCCATGATATACTGTATCTCCAATATAAAAAGGCAGCATAGTTATGGTGAGAATGCCTTTGACCATAGGCTTGCATGAACAAGGCTAAGCCGGGACCAAACAGCAGGAAGCAACCCCATCAGATAATATGTAAATGATTTAAGAATAAAATTAAATGATAATGATGATGATTATCATCATCATCATCATATCATAATATACAGCAAAATCAAGCACCCAGCACAAGACCAATCACGCAACCAGTAACTCTTAGATGTATTGTACTATGTGATCCCTGACTAGACTGTAACATAGTAAATCCAGGATGTTGTGAAGCCTAGAGTGGGTCTTCTCTCAAACATTTATTACATTTGGCTATTTCTGTAAAGCCACAGGTATGCTAGAGTGAAGTAGGAATTTGGGACTACTACTGGTACCACTACTGTCACCTACACCATCACCACCACCACTACTACTATTACTATGACTTCCATCATCAATAATACAATCACCACCACCACCACTACCACTACTACTACTACAACTACCAACCAACATCACCACCACCCACCACCAACACTACAATCACCACCAACATCACCACCACCACCAACATCACCACCACCACCAACATCACCACCACCACCAACAGCTAAGTTATGGGATATAAGCACACTAACACTGTTTGTCAAATGGTGGTGGGGGATAAATACAAACTCAAAGACACACACACACACACACAATGGGCTTCTTTCAGTTTCCGTCTACGAAATCCACTCACAAGGCTTTGGTTGGCCTGAGGCTGTAGAAGATATTTGCCCAAGGTGCCAAGCAGTGGGACTGAATCCAGAGCCATCTGTTGGAAAGCAAGCTTCTTACCACACAGCCAAGCGCATATATGATATGCAATTTGTTTTCTTAAGCATTTTTAAAACTAAGAATTAGAGATGTACACTACACTTGAGAACTAAATGTTACCCATTTGTTCCTCTCCATACTTGGAATATCAAAGCTGCATGTAAGTTATATCTATTGTCCAAGCTTATCACTATGTAACAAAGAGTTTAAATCACTATAATGATGTTTCTTTTTCCTGTGATAGTGATAATATCTTCCTTTTATTTTTTTAATCTTTTACTGTTTTCAATCATTGAATGGTAGCCATGCTGGGGTACTGCCTTGCAGGATTTTAGTCAAATAAATCAACCCAAGTACTTATTTTTTCTTCTGAGATTGGTTACTTATTTTGTCAGTCTCTTTGTGAATTTTTTTTTTTTTTTTTTTTTTTTCTCTGAATACAAGCTTTATTCTTGCAGTCAGTTATTCAACAGGTCACATTTTAAATACAAAGAAACATAAAAAAGATTTTCAGAGTATTTTTGACAATCACTATAAGAAATATGACTAAACATTTCTTTTCTCATAAGTATAACACTCAAGAAAAGTCAGTGCATATTAAACGCAAGAGATATTTTTCTCCCAGAATTTCATAACCCATAATTAATGGTATGCATTACATAAAAGTGTATATTATATACATGAATTAACATGGTTAGCATAGTGATCATAAAATAAAGGTTCTGAGTTGACAATATGCATTGACATGGTAATAATAATGTTCTCTTAGACCTGTGATTTTCAACAACTTACTATGAAGCAAGTACCATATTTAGCTTTTTCTTTTCTTTTGATGATAACCTTGGCTTTCAATAATTCAAATATTTAGGGACTTTTGACTCAAAATAAGTGATTTATGAGTAGCTTTTTGTGGTAACCTAAGGTGTTATTATTATTCATCATGTTTATTTAGCTCCAAATCAGTCCTGAGCAAGTAGATTTATGGTCAAAGACACTCTAGCCATGATAGTCCCTTTAATATTTTTCGATATATGCCAAGGTCGACTTTGCATTTCATCCTTTTGGGGGTTGATAAATTAAGTACCAGTTGCATATTGGGTCGATCTAATCGACTGGCCCCACTCCCCCAAAATTTTGGGCCTTGTGCCTAGAGTAAAAAAGAATATTTTTCCATACAAAGTGTAACTAGGACTACATTATCTAATGCATTTTTTTTTTTGCGATAAGGTTGTGAATGATATAAGGAAGATGTCGCTGTCATGTCTCGTAGGTCAAGTGACCATGTAGAATCTTCCTCAATGGTTTGATAACTCAAATATTTTGACACCAGGTGGCCTCAGTCAACTAAATTAGGGGGGAAAAAAGAAAAAAAGATACCAGATTAAATTTATGGCTAGGCAGTTAGTATTAGAAACTTTATCTAGCTTTAAATTCTTGCTCCAACAAACCAACATCACAGTCACTATCTCCTTATAAAAGTTCTTGAAGTGGATATCTTTTTTCTTTTATCTTTAATTATTTTTTTCTTGTTTCATTCATTTGACTGTGGCCATGCTGGAGCACTGCGTTGAAACAAATTAACCCCAGGACTTACTTTTTTTTAAAAATCCTAGTACTTCTTCTTTTGGTCTCTTTTGCCAAACTGCTAAGTTACGGGGATGTAAACACACTAACACTGGTTATCAAGTAGTGGTGGAGGACAGACACAGACACAAAGACACACATACATGTACAGGTGCAGGGGCATGGATATCTAGTAAGAAGCTGGCTTCCCAACCACATGGTTCTTGGTTCAGTTTCACTGTGTGGCACCTTGGACAAGTGGCTTCTACTATAGCACCAGGCCAACCAAAGCTTTGTGAATGAATTTGACAAATAGAAACTGAAAGAAACCCATCGTGTATAAGTGTGTGTGAGTGTGTTTGTTCCCCCATCATTGCTGGACAAACAATATTGGTTTCTTTATGTCTGCAACTAAACAGTTCGGCATTGAAAGAGTTTTCTTTTACTGTCAGTGTTTTTCCTTCCTTTCTTTTCGTATTTGTTGTTGGATCGTTCGTAAAGGTTCAGAAGAGAAAGTAGGAGTTGAAAGGGTTTGTAAAGGTAGTAGAAAGAGGAAATTAGATTCTATTAGGGGCGAAAATGTTATTTTGTGTAGTTTAATGGATTTTATTCATAATTGAGTTATTTTGACGGAAAAAATGATGCTGTGACCTAAGTTATGGTATTTAGAATATTTATTCCGATTCTTTCATTCAAGAAATTTGGAATTGTGTAAATGTATGAATTTTCAACATACACATACACAAACAGAAAAATCTGCCTTTTATAGATAAGATATATTCAAACAAATGCATATGTCTGAAAATAGTGAAAGTGTTTACAAGTATGAAAACTTGCTTCCAAAAGGTTTGTGTCATTCTGTTTATTTTATGATTTTTTTCTCTATAATCAAAAGTTTTTAATCCAAGAAAATCTCTCTTTGATTATTATGACAGTATCAAAAATTCACACACTCATATATAATGAATGAACAAACAAAATAAAGTAGTACTCAACACATTTTATAGGAGTTACTTATATTTTAATAAAAGGTTAACTGTTATTAGATATATGTATACTCATAATCATCATCATTAACATCCATGTTCCATGCAGGCATGGAACATGGTGTGGGTTGGATGGTTTGATAGGAGCTAATGGGCCCAAGGACTTCATTATGCTCCAGTGTCTGCTTTGGGATGGTTTCTATGGTTGGATACCCTTCCTAACACCAACCACTTTACAAGTACTAGGCCTTTTTTTTTATTCACCAGCACAGGTGAGATTGCCATGTAACTTACAAGACTATGATTACTGAATGAGGAAGGGGAACTTTTATGCTAGGAGAATAAGGAGTAGAGGAATTGAGTATGAGAGAGAAAGGGCTGTAATACAGGTTCCTTGCTATAGAAGAGTGACAAGACTATTCACATTTTAGAATAGCAGCTACAGGGATGGAAAGTGATATAAGTGGTGATGAGGTATCAGGGTGGACTTACAAGATATGAGGTGGGTAGGAATGAGTGGGGTTGGGGAGCCTGGAGTGAGTAGATAAAGTATGGGATATTAAATAGAGCAAGATAGCAGAATAGAAATGATGATACAGTAAACAGAAGGATGAAAAAGAGATGACATGCTTTTGGGTACGTTGTGATGATGGATGGTGAAGAGAGAGGCAGGTGCAGTATATGATGAGGGTAGGATCTATGATGATGGAGAAGGAGAGATAATATAATGACACAGTAGGGATAGGTGGTTAATGAAAGTATGGGTAGAGATCAGTATTAATGGATGAATGGTGGATAACAGATGAACTGGTTCTGTGCAGTAAGTGGTATCAAGAAAGAACTGTAGTTAGGGAGGTTCTGGGAAGGGGGTCTTGAGGAGGAAGGAAATTGGGCAGAGGGCCGTTATGTACACACACACACACAGAGTTCTACTGAAATTCTGTTTCACTGACTTGGGGTGGCTCTTCTCAAGAACTGAATATTGCCAGCTATCTTGTTCTTTTGTCATCTCCTTTGTGAGATTTGTCTTCACCACTTCATCCATGTTCATGGATCTTCCGCTTCTGCAAGTTCTGTCCACATTCAGTGATTGGCACTTCTTTAAACAGCTCTTCTCATCATTACACATCACATTTCCATACCAGCACGGTTTTCTTTCTTTCACACTACCTCTGATTCCTCTTATGCCCAGATTTTCACTCTCCACCTTTGTACCATGTCTTTCACATACACTTACATTGCACATACAACAAAATTTCTTTCCTATTTATTTAAGGTCCTCTGCAATTAAAGCCCACGTCTAATTACTATGCAGCCTTGTAGTTTTAACACAAGCATCATACAATCTTCACTTCACTCTAAGGTAAAAGTTCTTTTTGTCAATAGCAGTAGTAGCTCTTTAAATTCTCTCCAGTCTGTTCCTACTCTGCAATTGTACTTTTAGCAATCCTTGCTAATTACATCTCCAAGGTAACAATAACTATCAACTACATCTTGTCAGTCATCCAAGCATTCAAGAGGTTCAATTTCTAGTCTGTTCATAGAACCTGCTGCATCTATCACATGTGAAGTTTATGTTCTCTCATAATCTGCATGTGATTCTAATACATCTCTTCTAAGTCTATAGCTTACATTAGGCACAGTATATAGAATTCATACTTAAAGAAGTATGAATACAGTGTGGATATGAATAAAGGTGTTGAATAAATAAAAATTTAGTATCTCACTGTGAAACTATAACCAGTGAATAAATCCTAATCATTAGCAACTGAGAATGAGGATCGTACAACTATTTTCATCTCTCTTGAGATAATTTCCTTACCTTTCAATTACGAAAGTTAAGAAAAATATACAGAAAAACCTCAGTTTACCTCTTTTCAAATTGTGTCTTTTATTACTTTGCATTTTGTTTTTCTTAGAAATTAATTGAAAAAATAACCCTCAACTTCATTGGGCTGACTTTATGTCAGTCTCTGTGAACATATTTAAAAGCATGAAAATTAAAAGAACACTTAAAAACCAATACTCAAGTGGAAAATGAAAATACATTTCTTAACCCTTTTTTTACCATATTTCTATGTATTGAAATTAATATCTTTGTTTCAGTTAGTTTTTTTTTAAAGCAATGAAGAATTTAGTAAAATAATTTTGTAGTGATTAAGTTGGTGTTTAAAACAGGAAGTTTGTTTCATAGAAGCAGGGAGAGTTTCAGGTTGGATGGTACAAAGAGTTAAAACAGGTATAAGCTAATAAACTCTTTCTTTTGGTCTAATGTTCCATCGTTTTTCAAGTTGTCACATGTCTAAGAACCAATTACCAATGTAAGTTGAGGTATGCTTGTATTGCCCTACATAAAACATAACTAATGATTTACTGCTGTAAAACAACTGCACATAATGGTACAAGGTGGATGGCCAAGATTTAGTAAGGAAAATACCAACATATGATTATCATCCAGAAATAACTGTGTATGAAAATTATATTGAATCAGACAACCTTGCAAATTTCATTATGCTAGAAATAGTTTGTTTCCATTTTCCATAAGAAGTTATGTTCTTCATAACTTCAGCAACTGAGATTACGTAAGCATCTTCAAACAGATGAAAAACTAATTGACCAATCCCCTCAAGCTGATGCTTGTGGTTTATCCACAGGTTATATTTTCACAGCAAGGCCAAATATATGGTTATTAAACATGTATATTATTTTCATACATTGTACATGTGTATAAACACACACACACACATATATATATATATATATATATATATATATACACACACACATACATGCAAGGTATATTCCAGAAGTTTTGAGACATTTTCAGGAGAGACATTTATTAGTTTCAAAGTACAAAACTCTAATCTCCTTCAAAGTTGGATCGTCTGACTTCAATGCACTTCTTGTAGCATTCCAGCCACTGTCATTTTTTTCCTTCAACTTGGGGAACAAAAGTCACTGAAAGCAAGGTCTGGACTATAGGGAGAGTAAAGGACAGTTTTGATGCCCATCTCCATCAAGTAGTTGGTTAACCAGGATGGAACTGTGGACTGGTGCAGTGTCCTTCTGCAGGTGTTCTGGTCTTTTGTGTTGATTGTCTGGCCAGAGAGAACCAAGATGTAGATGAAACCCTTGCTGTTGAAAAAGGAGATCATCAAGTTTCCCAATGGTTTGCTTTGCCTGACTTCTTGTCAGATGCTTGGCTCCTACAAGTATTAACTTGTAGGAGCAAATCTGACAAGAAGTCTAAAGCATTTCATATGTTTCTGTAGCATTTTGCCCAGTTTAATACAAAACTTTATTGCATAATGAACTTCCGAACTGTTTTCATGTCACAACTGCATTCTGCAAACTAGTAAGCTGTGTCAAGCAGTATTTAGTAGGGTGTGTTCAAAGTGTTGTTAACAGTTGTCTCCTTCAATCTGGAATAACAAAAGTTGGCAGATCAGCTTATTAGATGTATAGTAACAATTACAATCAAGGACTGTTATAACTGTTTCTCCTAAAAAGGTCTCAAAACTTCTGGAATGCACCTATGTATATTGTACTTCGTGATTGAAATCTGAGTCTTATCTTAGCATGTAGTTGACACATGGCAGAAATTGCAGCACACCAGACTAAGTGCCTTACAGTATTTATTTTGTATCTCCATATTTTGAGTTCAAATCTTGCCAACATTACCTTTCATCTCATCAACATCAATAAACCTAGCACCAGACCTGTTTATATTGTGTTCACTTAACTTGACTGCAGCTCTCACTTATGATTTTGAGGCCCATGTCAATCTAAAAAAAAGGACACTGGTGCATCATCAGAGTTTGTAGATAAACAGAAATATTACCTCTTTATTTTTTAGTAATTGGATTGCAACCTGTAGAGTTTTAGTTGAATGAATCAGCCTCAGTACTTCATCATCATTTAACATCCATCGTCCATGCTGACACGGGTTGGACAGTGTGAAAAAGGCTGGCAAGCTGAAACACTGCACCAGACACCAATCTGATTTGGCAAGCTATCTGCAGCTGGATGCCCTTCCTAACACCAACCACTCTTGAGAGTGTAATGGGAGCTTTTACTTATTTTTTTCAAATGATTTAGACAGTCCAACTAAGCCATGGAAAAATGCAGTTAACTTCATTATAAGCAGCAGGAGCACTGTATATGTGTTATGTGTGTCAGGTATTCTACTAGTTTGCAATGACGAACACATAGAACAATATCTATCCAAGTGGTGATGGCAGTGTCATGTGGTGTCTATGTGTGGGGGTGGGGGAGAAGAACCATGATGAAAACTGGGATAAAGTTTGAATATATTGCAACGTTTCCTGTCAATGTTGATAAAGATATACATCAGTGTTTCTCAACCAAATTTTACTTATGGACCCCTTAGATCCTTATTTTACTCTACCATACTTCCGTAGCTATTTGATGAATATAAAAAAAAAGCTCTCACAGTATTCTTATAATTAAATATTATTAGGAATTGCATGAAAAAATTTTGATATTTTGTGTATTGCAGAAGTATAAGCAATTCATTGCACCTAAATTTTGATAAAATCTTATATGGACCTCACCGAGGGCCATATGGACCCTGGTTGAGAACCACAGGTACAGATAGAAGAAACAGATAAAAGAAGCCATGTTAGTTCCCATATCCAAGATGACATAAGAGACTAACATGATACATTCACAGATATACAATGGGTACCACCAGAAGGATGAAGAAAGAAAGGGAGACCCAAGAAAACAAAGAAGATCCGAAGCTAACTTTGCATCACCGGGGAAGATGTAGGCAAATATGCTCAAAATCAGGATTACTGGACATGCCTCATTGTCCATTGAACAGGTCAACTGTACAGGAGGAACTAAGATAAAGACAGTGTAAAGATTGATGGTAACAGACTAGTTTGGTTACTGCAACCGCAGTAGCATGTGGGGGAAATTTCACTTCTAACTCTTTAGCATTTACATTATTTTGTCAGAAGTAGTGCCTATTTATTCCCATTGTTTTGAATTGATCATGCATTATCTTGTAGCTTTCAGATTTCAATGAAGTGATTGCTTATTTTTACAATGACATTGTTAGGTAGATATGAGAGGCCAAATCTGGCTAATTTGAACATAAAACAGGTAGAAAATTTTAGGCCAGATATGGCCTGCTTAAATGCTAAAGGGTTAAACTGATCAAGTAAAATTTTTTTTTAATATTTCTTCTTCCAACAGATTTTTTTTTTTTCAGAAAAGCAGCAAGTAGTTTTAAATTATATAAATGACATTAAAAAATGATATAAAGGCTGGAAAACTTTTTTTCTTATATTGATTTTATTAGAAAACAAAAAAAAAGAGAAAAAAAATATATAAAATTATTTGCCAGTGTTTTTTATAAAAGAATTTTATAAAGGTTTGTGAACAAAAGAAAATATTTTTTAAAACTGCTATCTTCATAAAAAGTGGAAGAAAGTTTACTTACAAAAACAAAATAACAATGAAAAAGACACAATAACAAAACAAACAATCTACACATTCATTTCAGTAATATACAAGGACAAATAAGGCACATAGTTTCCAAAGTAGTGGTGGTCAAGGTAGATTAATTAAACATAATTTGAATGGAATGGATATCACAAATAAACAGGAGTAAGTATTGCCTTCGTTACCAACAACACAGGTGAGCAAAGCTAGGCTCACAAAGGAGTTTCAATTATACACTTCCTACTCGTGACAAAAGTGAGGCAACTAGGTGTCATGGACCATAGAGAAGGTAATTAATAACTAAGAGTCAATAATGATGATGAAAATGACAATGTTCTTTCATTTTGAATTTGAGCTCATAGGACTAGGAACATCAGGCATGATATTTTGGTTAAGGAAAGAGGAAATAAAGCCAAGTGTTTTATGTCTTGCCTAAAGGCATTTTCTTAACAAAAGAGAGATTCAAACCTGTTGTTGTTGACACTCCGTCACTTACGACGTCGAGGGTTCCAGTTGATCCAATCAACGGAACAGCCTGCTTGTGAAATTAACGTGCAAGTGGCTGAGCACCCCACAGACACGTGTGCCCTTAACGTAGTTCTCAGGGAGATTCAGCATGACACAGTGTGACAAGGCTGACCCCTTTGAAATACAGGTACAACAGAAAGAGTGAGAGAAAGTTGTGGTGGAAGAGTACAGCAGGGTTCGCCACCATCCCCTGCCGGAGCCTCATGGAGCTTTAGGTGTTTTCGCTCAGTAAACACTCACAACGCCCGGTCTGGGTATCGAAACCGCGATTCTATGACCGCGAGTCCGCTGCTCTAACCACTGGGCCATTGCACCTCCACGATTCAAACCTACATAGCAAATAATAATGATGCATTTGTTGTTGGTTGATTTATTTATAATACTGATTGTTGTTGCATGATAAACCTTAAAACCTTCTGACTATCTTCCAAACAAAATAAGCCATAAAAGTGTCAGATAAGGGAGGTAAACACAGACAAGATTTTGAAACAAGCAGTAGTAATTAATTACCATGATTACAACAGGATAGCTAACAATTACACAAAGGCAGGCAGGCAACCACTCCAAAGTCTGGTAACTAGCAAAACAATAACAAACACACTATCAGAACATTTAAACTAGTTGCAAATACATAGAATTACAAAAAAACTTCAGCACACTCTCTCACATTCACTTATAGTTTTACATTTACACATTTTTCATTTTTGGTCTACTTTTTCTCTCCATTCTTTTCAGTTTTCCTCGTTGCGTAACTCTTTTACAGAAGACACTTTCAGCCAAGCAGACTGAGAGGAGATGATTGGTCGTAAAAGATCACGGATTTTGGTGAAGTTCCTTTTGAATTGAATTCCATCGCCCTGAAAATAAAATACATTAAATGAATTCATAAATAGAGTGTATATGTCAATTATATTGAGGGAGAGAGTGCGATTAGTCAAAATTTCCAGCTTCCTCTACCCACAAGGTTACTTGCAGCACAGAAAGGAGGAGAGGTGGTCAAAGACAATGCTCTGTTACTAAGAAATTGGCAAATTTTTTATTACATTTAGTAAAGAAAAAAATACAAGTTCTTAATTTAAATCTAGTCCAGTATCTTGCTTACATCTGCCACGTATTTAACCAACACTTTCCAGTCAGTCAGAAGTATTATTGGATAGCAAACAAAATATCATCATTTTAAAAGTTAAGGCGTGATTTAACTGCCATTTTTAGCAGGTTGACCAACCATGTAGATACTATAGGATGAAAAGGACAGCTATTAATAGTAAACACTAAAAAGAAATCCTATATTAAAGAATACAATAAAGGTGTACTTACCTTTGATAACCGGAAATCTACCAAAAGATTCTCTCCCATCTTAACAAGAGCAGCCTTGAACGACAATGGACACTTCCTTCTGTCAAAGGTTTGTATTGTAAACTGCAAAGAAGAAAAAATACATAGCATTAACAAAATGAAATAAACCTCCTCTTCTTTATTTACAGCCTAAATAAACAATACCAAAAGTGAGAAACCTGCAACTTTTGCTGCTCTTAACTCTTCAGCATTATTCAGATTGTTCTGTCAAATGTAATGCTTATTTATTAACATTATTTTGAATCAATCATGCATTATTTTGTAGCTTTGAGATTTCATCATCAATCATCATCAACATTTAATGTCCATTTCCCATGCTGGCAAGGGTTGGACGGTTTGACAGGAACTGGCAAAACCAGGCGACGCACCAGGTTCCACAGTCTGTTTTGGCTTTGTTTCTATCGCTCGATACCCTTCCTGACTGCAACCATTTTACAGAATGTATTGGGTACTTTTTACAGGTGCAACTCATTTTTGCCAGCTGAGTGGCACCAATTTCAAGTGTGATTAAATATCAACCCATCTATACTATATATAAAACAGAGATGTGTGTGTAATCGCTTTTCACGTGAAATCGACTTCACTAAATGCTTCCATACTTGTGATGCGTGAATAATTTGACCTCGGATAAATCTTAGGCTCTTCATTTGATTTTTTTAATTAAAAATAAATAATATTGCTTTATATTTAAGATTCACTTCTTTAAAAAGGTTCCTCAATGTCAACTTCCGGTATTGACGTAACAACAGCAAAAAGCTTAACTCTCTATTTTGTGTGTGTGTGTGTGTTCGTGTGTATGAGAGAGAGAGAGAGAGAGAGAGAGAGAGTAAATACTACATACACACCGCTCTCTCACTCTGTCTCACACACATACACACGCACACACACACACCCCTTGACTCACTCACACTCTGTCTCTTACAAACATATTTACAAAGACACACGTGTGTATGCATGCGCGTGCATGTTTGTAAGAGACAGAGTGTGAGTGAGTCAAGGGCTGTGTTGTCATATAGATACATCCAAAGATGTATGTATATTTATGCATGTATGTATACATGACAACAAACCTCTCTCTCTCACTCACACTCTGTCTCTTACAAACACACACATACATAAATGTATACAAACATATTTACAAAGACACACGTGTGTATGCGCGCGTGCGTGTGTGGGGGGTTCCACAATCGCCATTTATTTCAATTACTTTTGTGAGGATATTCACGTAAATCATTATTTTCATTTAATCCCCATTTTAATTTTCGTAAAAGTTTCCAAGTACCAATGAGGCTTTTTGGCACATCTTCAATTTTCCCCATTCATGAGAGGCGCCCAGCCATCATTCATCTGAGAGTCCATCTACAGAATGTCCTCTCAAATTTCTATGCAGCATATTTTGCCTTTTTTTTCTTCAAGTATATAAGCAACAATTTCATTCCCGAGCAACGCCGGGTGCCTCTGCTAGTATTTTATAAAATTTAGAAGAGCAAAATAAAACATGATTCTAAGCAACATTTAGAACATAAAGGAACATAACCAAATACACCACAAGGTATTATGACAAACTCAACTAATTTTACCTTTTTACCCACTAATGATGGTTTTAAGAAAGGCACAAAACTTGAAATTTGGAAGAACTTATTTGATTAAAACTACCCCCAGTACTTGACTGGTATTTTATTTTATACTACCTATTTATAATGGAAGTAGATAAGAAATGATCTGAAAAAGAAGACAAATACTTTTATTGCCAAGTGTAATAAAAATGATATACAAACTAAAAACTTACCAATCCTAGAGAATTCTTTTTCCAAGTGTAACTGAGAGTTTCAAAGGCTCTCGTTAATTCTTTAACTGTTGCTTCTTGGTTACATTTTACGAAAAAGCGAGTTAACCTTCGAACAAGGTGTGGACCAGATGACTGTAAAAGATAAAAATTAAACCGATTAAGAATAAGGAAGCAACTTGGCAAATAATCTCATAAGAAAATAAATACACGTAAGAGTTATAGAACAAAAATAAATAACAATCCTATCATTTCTACTTACAGCCTGAAACCATGTGACTGGGAAGCAAACTTCTTACCACATGAAGGCACATGGTGTAGTGGTTAGGATATTCAACTCATGATCATAAAGTCATGAGTTTGAAAACTGGCTGCACATTGCGTTCTTGAGCAAGACACTTTATTTCACGTTGCTTCAGTCCATTCAACGGGCAAAAATGAGTAGTGTCTGCAACTCAAAGGGCCAGTCTTTTCACATTCTGTGTCATGTTAAATCTCCCTGAGAACTATGTTGAGGGTACACGTTTCTATGGAGTGCTCAACCACTTGCATATTAATGTCACAACCAGGCCATTCCACTGACCGGATCAACTGGGACCCTCCACATTGTAACCATGGAGTGCCAGCCTTACCACACAGTCATGCCTGCACCTAAGAGTTATTAAACAATGGAGCAGGTGGCAAGGTGGGTAGGATATTTAGAAAGTCTACAGAGAAGGTCACCCAAATGTTGTTCATAAGTAAGATTACCTGAGATTCTTGTGTTTGGTGTTGACTTGATAACATCATGTGATCTGGACGAACTGGCTGAGAGTATGTAAGTGCTTTGAGGGAATCAGCAGCAGATGAAGGGCTCTCTGTGGCACGGGAAATAACATCGGGCTGGGACAAGGAGAACTGATGATCAAATCTAGGACAAATAAAGAAATGAAGGAATATATATTAGGACATTTATTTCTAAAAAATATTTAGAAGAGAAATTTTTTTTAATAATTATACTTTTTTTAATAAACACACACACACACACACACACATTAAGTACATTCCATTTGTGACCAT
Organism: Octopus bimaculoides; assembly: GCF_046866305.1. Lineage (NCBI taxonomy): Eukaryota > Metazoa > Mollusca > Cephalopoda > Octopoda > Octopodidae > Octopus > Octopus bimaculoides. The sequence continues at coordinate 21,618,275 of NC_142947.1, forward strand.
CTTGTTTTTTTTTCTCAGACATAGTAACATAGGGGGCGAGTGCTGAAAAGTTCTTGATTTTGGGTAAAAGAAAATACAGGAGGATCAGTTAATTATGATTTTATTCAAGCCGCATTCTGTGCAGACTTTTAGGCTAGCTCCTGTGGAGGGCTAACTGGGCCTGTGGTCTAAAACTAAAGAGAGCTAAATAGCATGACTATAATACGTCTATAATGATTATATGCCCCAGTAGTGTTTGATCAGGGGTTAAGGATGGATGATAATTAATTCTGTAATGCAATCATTCTATTGCTTCAGTTTCAAATTGAATTCCAACTGTTGGCCAATTTGTCCCAAAGTTCTTATCTCGACAAAAAATTAAAGCAGCGAATGTCGTTTACCTATCCCTTGATTTCTGACGTCATCTGACAAATGTCACCAAGGTGACATGAATCAGTTAAGCTTTACCTGCAAGAAATAGCAACCCAAATGCTTTTAAATTAGATCCCAATGCTGGATGTTCGAGAACCAAATGAAGTGCAGATTTTCAATCTCAGGATCATCCTGATTCCAAAAAAGTATAATATATCTATGTAGAGCAAATGTAGGCTGAGATACAGGAGTCCCAGACGGGCAGACAGAATTTTAGTTTTGTTATTACAGATATTCCCCTCTCAGATTCATACATTCATTGCAGCAGTCCTTCAGTTTTTCTAAGCCCATTATCTAATGAGATTTACAACATTAGAACAGTAGGGTGTAATTTGAAAGAGATATAACTGCTATTTTTAGCTGGTTGAGTGATTATGGCAGTTTGGTTCTTCAGAGTGATGATGGTTAAACGTTAAAAGTTCAGAGCCAGCGGTCTAAAGGTGAAACATTTAGATCACTAGTACTGTGCTAAAACATATACACACGCTAATGTATTGGTTTCAAATTTTGGCACAAGGCCAACAGATTTGGGGGAGGGGCTGAATTGATCAAATCAACCCGTGTTCAACTGGTACTTATTTTATCAATTCCAAAAGGATGAAAGGCAAAGTCAACCCCAGCAGAATTTGAACTCAGAATGTAAAGACAGATGAAATGCTGCTAAGCATTTTGCCTGGCATACTAACAATTCTGTTAGCTTGCTGACTTAGATAAATGCTAATGTATGAAAGGCCATACATGCATATAATCAAATACTCAAGGACAATTCGTACACAAAATTCAAGTATTGAAGGACAAAGAGAAAGAGGGAGGAAAAACAAGATGACCATTTTATAAAATGTTCTACAGACTTTTGGAATTGAAATGAAACTTACTTTCCAATAGCGGAAGGAGAAGATTGGTCTAAGCCAGAACATCTACGTTTAAATGTTCCAGAATCACCAGAAAGGGTCTCTAACCGTATTGGCATAGCTGCAAATATAAACAGAATCACATTTAGACACATAGTAATATAAAGCCTACGTGTATATATCTACATATGTATAAAAAGGAGAAAAAAAAAGAAGTCACTGCATGTAGGAGAGTTTATTTGTCAGATGATAAAGATTCATATTGTTGCTATCTTTAATCTTTCATTTGTTTCAGTCACTGGACTGTGGCAATGCTGGGGCACCACCTTGAAGGATTTAATCAAACAAATCAACTGCAGTACTTATTATTGTTTTTTAAAGCCTAGTACTTATTCTATCAGTCTCTTATTACCAAACTGCTAGGTTACAGATATGTAAACAAACAACAATAGTTGCTCTGAGGTGGTGGGAGAAAAACTCAAAGACACCTATATAACATATGCAATGGGTTTCTTTCAGTTTCTGTCTGCTAGATCCATTCACAAGTCTTTGGTCAGCTGACACTTGACTAAGTTCCATGCAATGGGACTGAACTCAGAAACATGTGGTTGAGAAGCAAATTTTTACCACACAGCTACATCTGTACCTCTTTTACTCTTTTACTTGTTTCAGTCATTTGACTGCGGCCATGCTGGAGCACCGCCTTTAGTTGAGCAAATCGACCCCGGGACTTATTCTTTGTAAGCCTGGTACTTATTCTATCAATCTCTTTTGCCAAACCGCTAAGTGACGGGGACATAAACACACCAGCATTGGTTGTCAAGCAATGCTAGGGGGACAAACACAGACACACACACACATATATGACGGGCTTCTTTCAGTTTCTGTTTATCAAATCCACTCACAAGGCTTTGGTCGGCCCGAGGCTATAGTAGAAGACACTTGCCCAAGATGCCACGCAGTGGGACTGAACCCGGAACCATGTGGTTGGTAAGCTATATATATATATATATATATATATATATATATATATATATATATATATATATATATATATATATATATGTAGTCAATTCGATGATGTCAGATCCTTTTTAAATAAAATATTGCTTTTCATTTTAATTTGCAATGGAAACATTCTGAAAATTACCATCTTGCAGGAATTATGCAAAAGTATATTCTTTTTCACAATTTGTAATACTTGCTAATACCTACTAAACTACAAGACTTTCTGTTTGTTTTTGTTTTCAAAATTCTTTCTCTTAAAGCAAACTGAGCAAGCCCAAGCAAAACATCAATAAACAAATAAAAATCCTTACATTTTCTCAAGTTCTTTGAAAACCATTGGTTCTTCTTTATCTGTGGAATTGTATAACGTTTTTTGCTGTTTTCTATTAAGATTTTTCTTAAAAGAGCTGGAAAAAAATGCAATATATATGTTATACTACAGAAATAAGTAAAATTATTAATACTGTTATTCTGAGCAGGATTGTTAGATCAATTTTTCGATAAGTAGCACATTGTATTAAAAAGTAACTTGAAATGAAAATTTTACTAATCACCATTTAGCATCCACTTTTCCATGCTTGCATGGGTCAGATGGAGTTTATTTGAGGCAGATTTTCTACAGCTGGATGCCCTTTCTGTTGCCAACACTCACCTGTTTCCAAGAGAGGTAATATTTTTCCATGGCCAGACATATTTTCATAAAATACTGGAAATGAATGATACTGTTCTGGCATGGTTTCTATGGCTGGATGTCTTTCCTAATGCCAAGCACCCCATAGAGCATACTTGATGTGTTTTATGTAGCACATGCACCAGTGTTTTTAACATGACACCAGCACAAGTGCATTGTATGTGGCACCAGTATAAGTGCTTTTTTTATGTGGCACCAGCAGCGGTATCGATTCTGCTGTGGCGGACAGGAAAAGATGTTGAATGATAATTTATCATTTAACATCTTTTGAATAAATAAATGGAAAGTCTCAAAGCAGTTGCATCCATGTTATATGATAATGTTGTTACATGTCACTATCATAGCTTCATGTTAGAGCAAACATTTTTGAATAAAATAGAGTAGAAAGAAACAGTATGGAAGGCTATAAACCAGGCCTTACCTGTAATTCAACAAACCAACTTTGACCCTGTATCAAAATGATTCTGTCTGAGAATCATGTAAAGAGTCTTCAGCTATAGCACCATGCCAACCAAAGCCTTGTGAGTAGACTTGGTAGATGGAAACTGAAAGAAGCCTGTTATACATATATATATATGTGTGTGTGTATATCTTTGTGTTTGTTCTCCACCACTGCTTGACAAGCGGTGTTGGTTTGTTTACAGCCTTGTTCGTGTGTGCGTGTGTGTATGTGTGCATGCAATTGTGTTATTACGCATGTGTGCATGTATCAAGTAACCATTCTAAATAAGCAGCCAGTATTGCCCCAGTTATTGTTGTTTCAAAGAACAGTAAACAATAATTTAGGTCAGAGATAATTATCTAACTAGCCACAGTAATAACCTGTTAGTGTGTCGGGGCTTGTGCAAACAATTACATGCAAGAGTTCTAAAACACTGTTGCTGCTGATGGGCAGGGGTTGGGTGTGGTGAAAGTAAAGCGGGAAGGGTTTCTTAGTCAGCCATATGTTCACATGCTGCTTTCTAAAAGGTCGCTTCATATGCTAGAAACAGTAGTAAAATATCCTTCAAAATCACACCAAACTCTTGGGAAAATGCAGGAGTGCATTAGATATTGTAGTCCTAGATTAGATACAAAATGGTCAACTGAAGGACAGGAAGCTGATCAGGGGCTGTGCAAGAACAACAATGACAAAAAAGTAGGATAGTCTAAGCTGGTGAATTGACAAAGTTGTCAGTGTTGGATAGAATATTTTGTGGTATTTATTCCAAATCTCTGTGTTCTGGGTTCAAATTTTATGAGGATCAACTTTACCTTTCATCCTTCAAGGATTGGTACAAGCAAATTGCCAGTCCACGACAATGGATTGGTAGAATTCTTAGACTGTCAGATGGGATGTCTTGTATTATCTTATCTAGCTCAGTGCATTCAGAGTTCAAATTGCACTGTCACTGATAAATGGTGACACTTTTAACAGGAATTGCAACCAACAAATAGTATCAGCAATTTGAAAAGTCGATGGAAGTAGTTTCCTTGGTTCAATCAGAAGCCCAACTGTTACCACCAACATAATATAGCTCAGTACATTATTTTTCATTTCTTTTAGTCACTGGAATAAGGCCATACAGGGACACTGCCCTCAAAGGTTTTGGTTGAATTCACCCCTGCCAGTATTTTTTTTTAAAGTCTGTTACTTATACTGTTAGACACCGATATGCTCAGTTACAGTGATGTAACCAAACCAATACTGGTTGTCAAGTGGCAGCAGGGGACACTGACGTGTGTGTGTGTGTGTGTGTGTGTGTGTGTGTGTGTGTGTGTGTTTTTCCGTCCCTGTGTCCAGGATTCTTGCTGTTGAATAGATTAGGAGTTTATTAAGTTCATTTGAAAACAGGTGGGGGTTAGCAAAAAGAATAGCATCCAACAATAGAAAAGTGCAAGCACAGAAAAGTAAATTTTAAAACGATGATGATGTACGTATGATTGTATATATATATATATATATATATATATATATATATATATGTGTGTGTGTGTGTGTGTGTGTGTATGAGTGCATGTGTTTGTGTCTTGATATCATCCAAGGTGTCCCTTGTTTCAAATCTTCCACGAAAACATGTCCAGCCATGGGGAAATATCTTGCTAGGAAATAAATTAGGGTTGGTGGCAGAAAGACATTTAGTCACAGAATGTCTACCATAACAAATTCTATCAGACCTATGCAAGCACAGAAAAGTGGACATGAAAATGACAATGATGTTGATGGTGCATAAAAAACAGAAGCTACAACAGCATTCACTCACAAGTGAATATGATTTGCTATTATGGACTATACTTTCATTGTTTTAGATGCCTATGTAATCACAATGAGACATAGACACTTTCTTAGCCTTTCCAGTCTTGACCTCCCACAGAAGATTGAGGATGTGACAGTCAGAAGTAGAAAGGGCTGCACCAACATAACTCTAGTTTACTCATTTCAGTTGAGTAAATTAGAATATAAAATAAAGTGGTTTACTTAAGGACACAACACACCTCCCAATCCAGAAGTTTGAACCTGTGACTTAATGATTGCGAATTTAACAGTGTAACCACTGAGACATATATCTATACACACACACACACTGCTATAGTAATAATGCACATTCCTCTGTGAGAAATTCAAACAAGGTTTGACCAACAAAAAGAGAGTAAATTAGATATATAAAACCGAGACCTTTGGAAATGGGCTGTGCGTGAGAAGACCCGGCAAGCCAAGTAAGATCGTTGCCAGTGCCCCTGGACTGGTTCTTGTGCGGGTGGCACATGAGATGCACCATTTTGAGCGTGGCCGTTGCCAGTACCGCCTGACTGGCTCCTGTAGGATTTTCGAGCGAGATCGTTGCCAGTGCCCCTGGACTGGCTTGTGCGGGTGGCACATAAAAGACACCATTTCGAGCGTGGCCGTTTTCGTGCGGGTGACACGTAAAAGCACCCACTACACTCTCTGAGTGGTTGGCGTTAGGAAGGGCATCCAGCTGTAGAAACTCTGCCAAATCAGACTGGAGCCTGGTGTTGCCATCCGGTTTCACCAGTCCTCAGTCAAATCGTCCAACCCATGCTAGCATGGAGAGCGGACGTTAAACGATGATGATGATGATGATGAAAACCCAGACTTCTAAAAGATTATGTTTGCAGTCGTCAATAGAAAGAGTGTGATATGTGACTACAGCAACATGTAAACACTGTGCTGTGCTATGTGAAGGTTTATGATAATGCTTAGTGTCCTTCTTATCACATGTGGCTCTGTGAATGTGGCAGGCACTGTGAATATGATACTCTGGCACTCTGAAAGCTTTATGAAAATGCAATATTTACATGAATAGTATGCTCTGTAAATACATATGTCAACACTTTGTCTATGTGAATGATGTGCTGCGCTTGTGAATGTTGTATCACTGAAAGCTGAGTCATGTGTATACAATGCCTGAAGAAGACAAGACCAAGCCAACATTGAGCCACCCAGTTACTCTGCCTTTGGCATTCAAATTATTCCGTCAAATGTAATGAAACTGTTTTGAATTAATCGTGCGTGAGAAGACCCGGCAAGCCAAGTGAGACCTCCAAGGCCTCTGCCAGGATGCGTACCTTCCTACGTTGGACACTAGACTCCGCTTGCGAAGACCTGTTGAGGCAAGTGAAATCGAACTAATTTCGACGGATGGCACCCATGCCAACGTCGTCTCCTTCATTGGACACAGAAACTCGGCTTGTGAAGACCTTTTGAAGCAAGCGAAATCGTGATGGCACTTGTGCCGGTGGCACGTGTAAGGACATTCGAGCGAGATCGTTGCCAGTGCCGCTGGACTGGCTCCCGTGCAGGTGGCACGTAAAAGACACCATTTTGAGCGTGGCCGTTGCCAGTACCGCCTGACTGGCCTTCGTACCGGTGGCACGTAAAAGCACCCACTACACTCTCGGAGTGGTTGGCGTTAGGAAGGGCATCCAGCTGTAGAAACTCTGCCAACTCAGATTGGAGCCTGGTGTAACCACCTGGTTCTCCAGTCCTCAGTCAAATCGTCCAACCCATGCTAGCATGGAAAGCAGACGTTAAACGATGATGATGATGATGATGCATTACATTGTGGCTTTTAAATTTCAATGATGTAATTAATTTTAGAATGACATTGTAGAGTAAGCGTGCGAAGCCAGATCTGGCAAGTTGAACATAAAAACAGATACAATATTTAGGCTCCATATGGCCAGTTTAAATGCTATCATTTAAGAAATACAACACAAGAAGAATGAAAACTTACACAAAGCCATGTTTTCAATTTTGTTCCACGGGGAAGATAAACTACAGCACTTGACCCAGTCCGAGTATTCACAGCATTCATTTGATGGTTCATCCCATGGCAATTCTATCAATGAAGCAAAACCTCTCAATCAACATAACTATCATTATTTTGTGTAGAAATCATGTGATCCTTTTGTGGTATAACATCCATTTTTCCAGGCTAGTTTAGATAGGGGAGTTGATTATTTTTGTTACAGCAACTGTTTTACAGCTGAATAACTTTCCCACAGTTAAACACTCAAGCATGAAGTACGGAACCTTGCTTTTCTTTAATTTCAAAACAATCTTATCTTCCTATGCCAATGAATGTACAATTCTGTATATTTTCTTAGACATTTCAGAAAGTACAGTAAAAAAAAAAAGAAACATGTTAGGGTTGTCTCCTATACTTGCTGACAAAAATGATAACAGTAATTCTTATTATAGGAACAAAGGCAAAGATTTGAGGGAGAGTGTAGTTGATTGCATCAACATCAGTATTTGATTGGTACTTTATTTTATCAATCTCAGAAGAAACAAAGGCAAAGCTGATCCTGCAAGATTTGAACTCTGGAAGGAACACATCTAAACATTACAAGACATTTTTGTTCAAAGCTCTAACAATTCAGCCAATTTTAGTAATAACGTTCACTAACTTTTATTATTATTTTTTTTCTTTGCTGATATTTATTTCTAGTTATGATTTAACGTTTTATGAATTAAAAATGTTAACATTTATCTACCAACTGTATTGCTCAGACAAGCTGGAGTAAAGTTACATGAATAAAACCATGCTTCCTCTCCAGATAAGGTTTGAACTTCTGACCAAGTATTGCTTTGTGGCTAAGAAATTCACTTTGCAATATTCAAAGAACTTTGAGTGTCTTCTACCACAGGCTATAGGTTGACCAATACTTTACAGAAGCCAGTTCCATTTTAGCAATTGTTACTCGTTAAATATGCCATATCATAAGAGGCAACTAAAATGTCATCCAGTCATAACACAATGCTTCAAAGAAAAAAAAAACAAAAATGGCCATGATGTGTATGATTAGAAGACTGTTATAAAGCTTGTAAATGTTGATCACGTGTTTTGCTTGTGGTGAATTTACCTTCGGAGGGGAGAGAATCTCTCCATTACGCTGAAGAATATGTATATTTAATTCTTAGTTCTTCATCTTTTTTTTTTTAATTTCAACATAAAATAAAGTTCTCAAAGTTACTGGGTTGATATAATCAATTAGAACCTTTGGAGGTGGTGTCCTTGTCCTAGCATAGTTCCACTCAAGTGACTGAAACCAGTCAAAGACGTGACCAGTTGTGTTCAGACATTATTTTCTGAAAAAAGGAATTGTTCTACAAAAGTAACTGGGACAACATTTGATTCCTAACAATGTTAGATTTATTACACTTATGTGGCTACTGTCATTGGAAAAGGCTTGAATATCATGACCTTGCATTTCCCTTTTGCATGAAAAGAAAAAAGGAAATGTAGCTTCGTACTGGTGCAAGAAATCAGTCATTAATTATTATAATCTGAAATTTCTAATCCACCAATAATAAAATGATAGATACAGAAATAAATTTATTTCTCATACGCGTGATAATGCTATAAATAGCGTGATCAGGATGAGGCACAAAGGCACATGGCTCAGTGGTTAGAGCATTAGGCTCACAATCATGATGTAGTGGGTCTGATTCCCAGACCAGGTCATGTATTGTGTTCTCGAGCAAGACACTTCATTTCAGATTGCTCCAGTTCATTCATCTGTAGAAATGAGTTGCAACGTCACTGGTGCCAAGCTGTATCAGCCTTTGCCTTTCCTTTGGATAAGATCAGTGGTGTGGAGAGGGGAGGCTGGTATGCAAGGATGACTGCTGGTCTTCCATAAACAACCCTGCCCAGACTTGTACCTCAGAAGGGGAACTTTCTAGGTGGGTGCAATCTCATGGTCATTTATGACCAAAGGGTGTCTTTTAAATATCTGTGAGGTTAAGGTGGTAGGTTAATGACTATATAGTCAAAAGTTCAGATCTTTCTGGTGTCTAAGTTGTGCTTTTGAGGAAGGAACATAACTCTGCTTTTAACTGTCTGAGCATCAGCAATAAACAGTTGTAGAAAGAATATTACACAGTTATAAAACAATTCTCCAAGCCAACAAAGGAGTTTTCATGTGGTGGCAAAACCTGTGTTAGCAATTAAATTATATACAATTATCACTCCACCATATGAAATCATCAGTATACCAGAACAGCATTAAACTAGAGCTAGGTAAAGAAGGTTGCTTGACCAGCTGGAAATAATAGACAAGCGAAATTTCTGTCTTAAGGACACATTGGTTAATGTAGTTCTACATATATGTTTGTAATAAAGACAAAATGGTCTTAGCCAGAACATTTTTGATCATAGGTTTGTTGGATCAAAACAGACAAGGAGATAATCAACATCAACTATTTCAACAACAAAAAGAAAAGTGGATGTTAAAACAGTATTAAGAAAGAAAAAAAAAAAAAAGTTCAACAGGATTGGATTAAAACACTTGCCTCCAGCCAACATTGCTACCAAGATAATGCCACAAGACCAAATATCTGCTGGTTGAGCTGAATAAGGACGACGTCTGATAACTTCAGGAGCAACATATGGAAGTGTCCCACAGCATTTTTCCATTTCTCTCTCCTCTCCCTGATAACGGAAAACAGTGGCAAAACCGAAATCGGAGATTTTCAAGTTATCTAAATGAATTGAAAGGAAACAAACATATTTAAAATGTAATGTAAACACCATAAAACAAAATTATGAATAATAGATGTTTACATTCCTTAATATTTTCACTAGTTTCAAGGCAACAAGTTGGCATAATTGTTAGCATGCCAGGCAAAATGCTTAGTATTCATCTTTACAGTTTGAGCTCAAATTCCACCGAGGTTCACTTTGCCTTTCGTCCTTTGAGAGTTGATAAAATAAGTACCTGTTGAGCACTGGGGTCAATGTAATTGACTTAGCCCCACCCTCGAAATTACTGGACTTGTGCCAAAATTTGAAACCAATATTTTCACTAGTTTCAATCACTCACATGTAGCAAATGATGGGGCACTACTTTCATGAATAAAGTCCAGATGTTTTTGATCACTGGCCTCTAACATATTTGTGTGTCAGAATATTTAGAAATATTGAGTGGTTTTCATGCATCAGTGCAATGCATGCATCTATCTTTGCTTTAAAAGAATTTTAAAACTCATTTTTTATATATAAAACACTTAAGCTGATGGTGCATCATAACATAGTTAGCATGATATTCAGTGTATTGCGAACTGAAAAAAGCTTTAAAAAATTTGTTTTTAAATAGGAGCAGTTGTGGCTGTGTGGTAAGTAGCTTGCTTACCAACCACATCGTTCTGGGTTCAGTTCCATTGCGTGGCACCTTGGGCAAGTGTCTTCTACTATAGCCTCAGGCCAACCAAAGCCTTGTGAGTGGATTTGGTAGATGGAAACTAAAAGAAGCCCATTGTATATATGTATGTGTGTTTGTGTGTCTGTGTTTGTCCCCCTAGCATTGCTTGACAACGGATGCTGGTATGTTTACGTCCCCATAACTTAGCGGTTCGGCAAAAAGAGACCGATAGAATAAGTACTAGGCTTACAAAGAATAAGTCCTGGGGTTGATTTGCTCGACTAAAGGCGGTGCTCCAGCATGGCCGCAGTCAAATGACTGAAACAAGATTAAAAGAAAGATTAAATAAATCACCAGTGACATTTAAAAGGCAACAGTGCCAGTGGTACATAAAAGACACCCGGTACACTATGGAGTGGTAGGCGTTAGGAAGGGAATCCAGCTGTACAGACTAAGCTAAAACAGACAGGAGTCTGGTGCAGTTCTCCAGCTTACCAGTTCCAGTCCAACTATCCTACTCATGCCAACATGGAAAAAAAGAAGCTAAATGATGATGACAATGATGGTATAGACAAATACATTGAACAGCGTTTATTTCTTCCCAATCTCAGACAGATAAAAGGCAAAGTCAATCAAGATAGGATTTGAACCTAGAATATAAAGAGATGCAACCAAATATCACAAAGTATTTTATTCAATTCTCTATCAATTTTGTTTTCTACCTTCAGGTGTCCAAAATGTCTGAGAAATGGTGTTGGTAATAAAATTATAATTTATTTATAAGTGCAGATGTGATGTGACTCTGTGGTAAGAAGTTTGCTTCCTGACTACATGGTTCTGGGTTCAGTTCCCCTGCATAGCCCCTTGAGCAAGTGCCTTCTACTCTAGCCCTGAACCTACCAAAGTTTTGGAGTGAGATCTTGTGAGTAAATTTGGTAGAAGAAAAAAAAAAACTGAAAGAAGCCTGTCACATATATTAGTAGTGATAATCATCATAATATTAGTGACCAGGATTTTGATAAGGATAATGGTAGCAGAGATGACAAAGATTATTATGAAGACAATGACAGCAAAAGCAAATTTAAAACAAATGAAATGTACAAACACATAATCTGGTAAACAATATCATTTAGTATATTTTTTACCATTTTCGTCCAGAAGAAGATTCTCTGGTTTTAAATCTCGATGTGCCACACCTCTAGAATGTAAATATTCCTACAATAAAAGACAAAATAAAAGTTTAAAATTTTTTAAAAACTAAGCAATAAATATTCAATGTAAGAAAACAAACAAATGAAAAAAATTTGCTGTCACAGAAATTAGAAGTTTGAAAAAATATCTTTTTAAAATATTTTTCATTCTTTATAGCATGTGGAAATAAACGAAGCCTAAAAGCTGACACCATGGAACCAATGGTAGCCAACAACATAACTTAACTTGTATTCTATTGAAAATAAAATTCATTACATCTATGTACTGGGTACTATACAAATTCTTTTATATTTTTTATATTATTTATCAAGCATAAATGTGTGTATGTGCATGTGTGTGGTATATGTGAAGAAGCTGTAGCAGTAGTCTTTATATAGTATTCAAGATAGAGAAATGGCAGCTTTAAGTTTCTTAAAGTTATCATTTCTCTTTCTTCATTACTATATAAAGACTCTAGCTTTATGAACAGAGTTCATTTTAATTGTAATTGCCAAGACAACAAGTCGCCTCATTTGTCAGCAATTGACATAAGCACCTAACACATCTCAGCAATACCAAGAAAAGAAAAAGAAAGAAAGGAAAATAAGATACTTTACCAGTCCTTCAATTAACTGTCGGAAATAATATTGAGCACGTTGTGGAGACATACCGACATCAGGCTCTGAAATATGTATTTTAACAATTGTTAGAATTCTCTCATTAAATTTATTTGATAACAACAACAGCAACGAGGGTATAAAACTAAATCATCATCATCCATTTTCCATGCTGGCATGGGTTAGATGGTTTGACTGGAGCTGGTGAGCTGTACCAGGCTCCAGTCTGTTTTGGCTTGGTCTCTACTGCTGGATGCCCTTCCTAATGCCAACCACTCTACAGAGTGCACTGGGTGTCTTTTATGTATCACCAACAAAGGTATTCTTTATGTGTTACCAGCAGAGGTGCCATTCACACTCCACCCCCACTAGCTACAACCATGATTTCACTTAGCTTGACATGTCTTCTCAAGCACAGCAATTCACCAGAAGTCTCACCCACTTGTCATCACCTCCATGAGACTCAACATTCCAGAACTAAATATCTAAAAATATTTTGGCCTAGCAACTGGAATGTTACAGAGGAGAGCAATGCTCACTACACTTCCTAACACTGGGATGGAGTAAATACACAAAGTAGATGAAGAAGCTGTTGCTGGTAAAGATAAATATTATGATGATAACAACAGTATCACTGATAGGAATAAAGATGTGTGTTGTTGTTGTTAAGTCTGAGCTGAGCTTGGGCTTAACAACTAATAAAAATAGTAAAAGTGCTGGTAGAGCAGACAGGTAATAGGAATAAAAATGCTGCAAGTTGAATGGACAATAATCATAATGATGTCAAAAGTAATTCTGATGATGGTGGTGATACTGATGAGGATGACAATGATGAAAGTAGTGATGATGTTGATGACAGTGTTGTGGATGATGACAACAATAAAATTTTTTTTAAAAAAGGCAGTCTGTCAGTTACAACGATGAGAGTTCCAGTTCATCTGAACAAGGGAACAGCCTGCTAATGAAATTAACATGCAAGTGGCTGAGCACTCCACAGACATGCATACTCTAAACATAGTTGTCTGGGGGGTTCAGCATAACACAATGTGACAAGGCTGGCCCTTTGAATTACAGACACAATTTATTTTTACCAGATGAGTGGGCTGGAATAATGCAAAAGAAGTGTCTTGCTCAAGAACACAACATGCCGATGGGAACTGAACTCATGCCCTTGCGATCGTGAGCCAAATACTCTAACCACTAAGCTATGTGACATCGATAATAACAATAAGGATGATAATGATGAAGGATACAAGAAACAATGAAATAAAATGATCAGAGCTACTAAGGGCATAAACACATGACTCCAATTACTCCTAATAGCATTAATCAATAGTATCTCATAAAACACCAATTCTACCAGAAATATAAAGTGCAAGAGTACAAGGAACATTGTAAATCACACACTGCTCACTGGTTCTACTGAGTAATTAAGAATACTTATTAATTCTATCAGGAGCATAAAGAGCAGTGTAAATCATACTACACAATACTAATTCTATAAGGAACAATATAAAGATCAGTAAATATTACACCACAGAACACTTAAAATTTCTAGCAAGAATATAAGGAGTAATGTGAATCACACCTCAGAATACTAACCAACTCTAAAAGTCATACAAAATGTTAATTCTATCAGGAATTTAACTCTTTAATATTTAGATTACTCTGTCAAGTATAATATTTATTTATTCACATTATTTTGAATGATTTATGCACTGTCTTGTAGCTACAAGATTTTGATGATGTGACTGTATTTTTAGAATGACATTGTAGAGTAGGTGCGAGAGGCCAGATCTAGCCATTTTGAAGATAAAGCAGGTAGAATATTTGGGTCAGATATGGCCAATTTAAGCGCTAAAGACATACAGACCATCATAAATTACACCACAGAACACTTACCAATTCTATCAAACAGTTCACCACCGCAGGCATATTCCAGAAACATGAACTGCTGATCTCCAGCTGTGCGGCTCCCATAAAAGCGGATTACATTGTCGTGTTTCAGGAGTTTGTGAATTGCAATCTGTAAGAAAAGATTAAAAGCAGTGATATTAATACCTACTCTTTTACTTGTTTCAGTCATTTGACTGCAGCCATGCTGGAGCACCGCCTTTAGTCGAGAAAATCGACCCCAGGACTTATTCTTTGTAAGCCTAGTACTTAATCTATCGGTCTCTTTTTGCCGAACCACTAAGTTACAGGGACGTAAACACACCAGCATCGGTTGTCAAACGATGGCGGGGGGACAAACACAGACACACAAACACACACATATATATATATATATATACATATATACGACAGGCTTCTTTCAGTTTCCGCCTACCAAATCCACTCACAAGGCTTTGGTCGGCCCGAGGCTATAGTAGAAGACACTTGCCCAAGGTGCCACGCAGTGGGACTGAACCCAGAACCATGTGGTTGGTACGCAAGCTACTTACCACACAGCCACTCCTGCGCCTGCCTGTTCATAATTTTTTCTTTCTTTCTTTTTTTTAGGTTATCAAGCAAGGATAAGATCAGTATTGGTAGAGCATCAAATAAAATACCCCGTAGTATTTACAGGCCTTTATGTTCTAAGTTCAAATTTCTTCCAGGTCCACTTTCCCTTTCCTCCTTCCAAGGTTACTGAAATAAGTTGCATCAGAATTCTGTTTCAAACAACACTATAGAAGAAAGTAACATAATACAGACAGCCTCACATACAATACACGAAAATTCAAACTGAAGCAAAACTACTACAGAACCGATCACACAAGAAACAAACAAAGCAGGAAAGCAAATCCAAAATACACAAAGAAAAAAGCAAAACCCCGAAAAGATGATGGAAACCATAAAAACTCCCATAGAAACATTTAACCAAATACACAGACACAGTGAAAGTATGCCCCAGATGCCACACTTAACAGCATACAGAATAAAAACATATCACAAAAAAAATCAGTCAGAGTTAACATTGAGAACCTAACAGAAACAATAAAAATATATATATAAGAGAACATTACAAAATCAATGAACATGGACTGGCATAAACATCTTCAAATGACTAAACAGTTCTATAAAAGAATAAACATAAAAGGCCCTTGCAAGAAATTCTTGCCATAGTTACTAACTGCCCAAATATCAATTTCAAATCTTGGCACAAGGCCAGTCACTAAGTTCAGGCGAAGAGGACAAGTCGATTACATCAACCCCAGTGTTCAACTAGTATTTATTTTATTGACCCCAAAAAGATGAAACACATAGTTGACCTTGGCAGAATTTGAACTCAGAACATGAAGACGGATAAAATGCCACTAAGCCTTTTGTCCAGCACAGTAACAATTCTGCCAGCTCGTTGCTTTTAACTGCCCAAATATCAAACTGAATAAGTTGATCTATTCAGTACCACTGGTAGTATGCAGGGAGAATTGGGTTTCATTTTAACACTTTAGATTACTCTGTCAACTGTAATGCTTATTTAGTTACATTATTTTGAATTAATCATACATTATCTTCTAGCTTTGAGATTTTGAATGATGTGATTGTAGGGTAAGTGTGAGAGTCTGGATCTTGCCAGCCTGAACATAAAACAAGAAGAATATATATGGCCAGTTTAAATGCTAAAGGGCTAACAGAAATAGACACTCAACCAAACCTCACCCAATCAAAAATGGAAAGAAATTAACAACTCACCTCTTTTCTAACACTTTCTCTTGCATGGATATCTTTTTTGAGATTAATAAATTTCACTGCCACTTCTTCGTTTGTTGTAGTATTTACAGCCAATTTCACTCTGAAATCAATTCACACATGTTATCAATAACTTTACAAAGTGTAGGGCAGTTTAAATTAATGATTGCACAAGAAATATAATTTTTTCTCATTTTTATTTCCTTCTTTCAGGGGCACTCAAAGATAGTAATGGTTAAATATAACTTTTTGTTCTTTTTGAGGAGTGAGAGGAAATTTCAAAAATTACACCTACATTGATTGAGAAAGCGATATATGAAATTAAAAAAAATCTTTTTCTTAAGGGTAATTTTCCAACTTATTTTCACTTTAAATAAGTAGAAAAACTATAATAATATTGTGTAACACAATTTCTGTTCTTGGGTAGCAACTGCTATTTCCTATTTGCTTACCCCCAGAAAGTATGAAAAATGGCTAATTTTTCCTTCAAACTTTGCTTTTGTTGCAATATTTACTCAAACCCCCAAAGAATCCTTCTCAACACATGGCTATGATGTTTCCCTTACTAATGCACATGATCAAAGATGCACATGCTGTCAGCCACTAAGGGACATGTTCAAGTGATAAAGCTCAAGTAACTGATAAGCAAATCTGTGATATTAATAGGTCAGTTTACAAAAACCAAAGTTTGAAGGGAATAGTAGTCATTCCTTTTGATTTCTAGATAGGAGCAAATAGCAAATAGCACTTACTGACCAAAGACAAAAAAAAAAAAAATTTAATTATTTTACACAGTGATAATTGTTAGTCTTTTGCACAATAAAATTTATAATCTTATTATTGAAAAGTGCTATAAAATATTCACTTTCCTTTAATGATGGCTGTGTCCATGTAAAATTTTGGAAACATCAATTGATACATTATTTACATTTGACAGATATTTGTCCTCATCTTGTATGTTGTTAACACGTTTTGGCTGATATACCCTCCAGCCTTCATCAAGTGTCCTGGGGAAATTTTGAAACTGGGTTCTCATTCCTAAGGTATTTTTCAATGTTGTTATTATTATTATTATATGCCCACGGGCATAAGGCATAGTGGTTAAGAGTGCGGGCTACTAACTCCAAGATTCCAAGTTCGATTCCAGGCAGTGAATAATAATAATAACATCGAAAAATATCTTAGGAATGAGAACCCAGGTTTGAAATTTCCCCACGACACCTGTTGAAGGCTGGAGGGTATATCAGCCGAAACATGTTAACAACAAACAAGATGAGGACAAATATCCGTCAAATGTAAATAATGTACACAATTCCTCATCTCTTTTTCCTGCATGATAGAGAAATATGAGAAGTAACAAGGGATATAACAAGTGGTGAGATACAGTGCTGATTTTAAGAATAGGTTTGCTTGGTCAGCCGGGGCAAAGTATACTATCTGCTAATCATGACTGTTATGCCAAAACAGTGAGGCTAACCTCTTTAAGTTAGACCTCAACTATTCATCATCATCATCATCGTTTAACGTCCGCTTTCCATGCTAGCATGGGTTGGACGATTTGACTGAGGACTGGTGAAACCGGATGGCAACACCAGGCTCCAGTCTGATTTGGCAGAGTTTCTACAGCTGGATGCCCTTCCTAACGCCAACCACTCAGAGAGTGTAGTGGGTGCTTTTACGTGTCACCCGCACGAAAACGGCCACGCTCGAAATGGTGTCTTTTATGTGCCACCCGCACAAGCCAGTCCAGGGGCACTGGCAACGATCTCGCTCGAAAATCCTACGGGAGCCAGTCAGGCGGTACTGGCAACGGCCACGCTCAAAATGGTGCATCTCATGTGCCACCCGCACAAGAACCAGTCCAGGGGCACTGGCAACGATCTTACTTGGCTTGCCGGGTCTTCTCACGCACAGCACATTTCCAAATGTCTCGGTCAGTAGTCATCGCCTCGGTGAGGCCCAATGTACGAAGGTCTTGCCTCACCACCTCAGCCCAGGTCTTCCTGGGCCTACCTCTTCCACGGGTTCCCTCAACTGTTAGGGTGTGGCACTTTTTCACGCAGCTATCCTCATCCATTCTCACCACATGTCCATACCAGCGCAATCGTCTCTCTTGCACACCACAACTGATGCTTCTAATGTTCAGCTTTTCTCTCAAGATACTTACACTCTGACGGGTATTCACATTGACATTACACATCCAACGGAGCATACTGGCTTCATTCCTTGCAAGCTTACGTATGTCCTCAGCAGTTACAGCCCATGTTTCACTGCCATGTAGCATGGCTGTTCGTACGCATGCGTCATACAGTCTGCCTTTTACTCTGAGTGAGAGTCCCTTTGTCGCCAGCAGGGGTAAGAGCTCTCTAAACTTTGCCCAGGCTATTCTTATTCTAGCAGCTACACTTTCAGCGCACCCACCCCCACTACTAACTTGGTCGCCCAGATAGCGGAAGCTATCGACTACCTCTAGTTTTTCACCCTGGAATGAGATAGAAGTTGTTTCCTGTTTGTTTACAGTCTTTATTGCACCTGAACATCTGCCTCAAAGAAAAACTAACTTGCTAGTTAACCTGCCTTTGATGTTGCTGCACCTCTTATGTGTCCATAGCTTGCACCGGGTACATCTTATAGAGTTACTACCTACTCCTTTTCTACATACTGAGCAGGGCCATCTACCTGAAGGGGTTTGTGTTTTATCTACCTTCCTACTTATTAGGATTTTGGTTTTAGCTAGGTTGACTCTAAGGCCCTTCAATTCTAGACCTTGCTTCCACACCTGAAACTTCTCCTCTAGTTCTGATAGTGACTCCGCAATTAGGGCAAGGTCATCAGCATAGAGGAGCTCCCAGGGGCAACCTGTCTTGAACTCCTCTGTGATTGCCTGGAGGACTATGATAAATAAGAGGGGGCTGAGGACGGAACCTTGGTGGACCCCTACCTCTACCCGGAATTCATTGCTGTACTCATTTCCAACCCTCACCTTACTGGCAGCATCTCTGTACATGGCTCGCACAGCTCTCACTAACCATTCTTCTATCCCAAGTTTCCTCATTGACCACCAGATAAGGGATCGGGGGACCCTGTCAAAGGCTTTCTCCATGTCAACGAAAGCCAGGTACAGAGGTTTATCCTTAGCTAGGTATTTCTCCTGCAACTGTCTCACTAGAAATAAGGCATCAGTAGTGCTTTTACCTGGTACGAACCCAAACTGCATCTCATCTAAATTGATTCGCTCCCTAATTAGTTGGGCTATGACCCTCTCTGTAACTTTCATAACCTGATCTAACAGCTTGATGCCTCTGTAATTATTTGTATCTAAAGCATCACCTTTACCTTTGTAGCAGTTGACTATGATGCTGCTACACCAGTCATTGGGTATGACTCCTTCGTGTATCACCTGGTTCGTAATACGGGTGACTAGGCTATAGCCAACACTGCCAGATATTTTGAGCATCTCTGCAGTGATTCCTGATGGGCCGGGGGCTTTCCCGGTCTTCATACTCTTAATTGCTTTATCTACCCTGGTACTATCAACTCGGATAGCTGGTCCCTCTATTGGGTCGACATACGGCAGGCTCTCTTTCTCCCATTCATTCTCTTTATTAAGCAATCTATCGTAGTGGCATCTCCAGACCTCTTTCTTTGCATCCTCATTTAATGCAAGCGTACCATCATCCATGCGAACACATTTCTCTCCTACAACATCACTATTCTCTCTCCTACACTGTCTTGCAACACGAAATACCTCGAGTCTTTGGTCCTCATGGCGCAGAACATTGGCAAATCTTTTCTTATCTGCTTCCCCTCTGGCTAAATAAACCTGTTGCCTAGCCTCCCTTCTGGCACATTGGTACAATTCCCTGCTACCACCGTTCTTCCAGTCCTTCCAAGCCTGTTTCTTTTGTCTAATAGCCCTGTCTACCTCCTTGTTCCACCACCACGTTACTCTGGGTCGGGAGGGGACCTTACACCACCCACAAATCTGGTCGGTGGCTTTCAACAGGTTGTCCCGCAGAAATCTCCAATTGTCTTCCACGTTGTATGATGCTATATCCCCTTCTATTTCGTTAAATGCTTCAAGTAACTTGTCTCTAAGTCTGTCCGTTTGCAGGGTCTTTAAGCTTCCACACCCTTCTCCTCCAAGCCTGTCTAATTCTGGGCACCCATTTTGCCTTGATCCCAAAGTCGCTAACTACTAATCTATGTTGTGGGGTACATTCTTCGCCAGGGTAGGTTTTGGCATTTATAAGCCGCCCTCTTTCCCTATTTCTGGCGAGGATGTAGTCGATTTGGCTTGAGTGTCTGCCGGAGCGGTAGGTGACTAGGTGACTGGCAGGTTTCCTGAAGTTGGTATTGCAGACCATAAGATCGGTTGTATCACAGAACTCCAGCAGTCTGGTTACCTCCTCGTTGCGGGAACCGAAGCCATAGCCTCCATGTATGCCATGGAAGCCTCCAGCACGACGTCCTACATGACCGTTGAAGTCTCCAGCCACAAAGAGAAGGTCCCTGTCACTCGTCGACGAGGTAGTTTGCAAGAGGGTGTCATAGAATTGGTCTTTCAGACCATCTGGTAGCCCCGGTCGAGGTGCATAGGCTGAGATGACAGTAGCTAATCTATGATGAAGCACTAGTCTGATCTTAAGTACTCTGTCACTTACTCTAACGACCTCGATTAAAAAACCCCAGCATAAAACAGATCTGTATAGACTGGGTTATAACTGATACTTTCTTTTGAGATTTCAATAACAAGTCTATTCTGTGTAAGAGATCTTCAACAGAGCATCTCACCACTTTCACCCTCCCATCTAAATGTGAATAGCTGTACAGCTCCCCTACAACAAGAAACCTGTTCTGTTCTGAACACTTCTCTCTCACTCTAACTTCCTGGAAAGCAGACATAAAACGATGAAGATGATGAAACTTATACATCCATACTTCACCATCCTGATTCTATTAAGATCGAAATAACAGACAATGATAATGGTCAATTACAAGAATACTTACTCTCCATAAGCACCTTCTCCAAGAGTCTGTACTAAATCCCAGCCTTCAATAAAAGAGGATACCATTTTCCTGGTAAGAAGAATAAAGAACAAAAAATTAGAAATAAAACAAACTAATTATATTAGGTATCACTATAGAATGCCATCTTTTTTTCTTTTCACCCTTTTCAAGCCAAGCCAGGTTCATGGGCTTGGTTTCCTGGTTTTTATGGCGTATGTGTTCCCCCCAGCTGGATGGGACGCCAGTCCCATCGCAGTGTTACTCAAGAAACAGGAAGAAAGAGTGAGAGAAAGTTGGGGCGAAAGAATACAACAGGGGTCGCCACCACCCCCTGCCAGAGCCTCGTGGAGCTTAAGGTGTTTTCGCTCAATAAACACACACAACGCCTGGTCTGGGAATCGAAACTACGATCCTCCGACCGAGAGTCTGCTGCTCTAGCCACTGGGCCATTGCACCTCCACATAGAACGCCATACAATGGAGAAAAGCACAGTTTGAACACACAGAAACACTTTTTGCTTCATTTCATGTCAAAATAAATATTTTCTGAGGAAAATTATATATCATTTGAAAGTTCTGGATGTGAACCTTCTTCTCACATAGTTTTAAAATCTGACAGTAACAAATCATACCAGGATCCTTCAAACACCCTGATATTTCTACACATTTACAACGTTTGTCCCATGTTTTTTGGACTACTGAACAGTAGCCCTCATTCTACAGGGTGTCCACAAAGTCTGGGTATGTGGAGTAAATAAAATCATATCATAAACAATTAAATATAAGAAATAATACTTTCTTAAAGTATGTGTTAATCCCCATGTACCCAGACTTTGTGGACACCCTGTAGTTCAATGTGCTCAAGTGCCATAACTGAAGTTGTGTTTAAAATCATACTGTCATGAGGAGGAAGCTTTTCACTTTATTTTTATATAAAAATCGATGGGAGTAGGTCAGATGTTGGTCATGAAGTATAAAAGTTAAAATTCAATTGTTAATTTCCACTTAGAAAAGGACATATTTTCTTTGATATTTTATATCATAGGAAAAAAAATTTCTTATGAATTTTATATAGTTATGAATAATTCTGGCCACGATGTGGTGAAAAAGCGCAAAGTCACTTAAGAGGGTGGTATACTCACCTTACTTGCCAAACTGATGTATTCATGTGCGGTGAAAGATCAAATGGAACACAGATCCAAGGCTTCAAATATCAAGTTTGAGCCAGGATTTCAGGAAATGAATGAACTAATTACTAAGTAAACATATTTCTACAAAAAATGCACTAAATTGAGATAAACAAGACTGCTAGAGCCCAAACTTAGCATGAAATTGTTGTATTGGGAATGTTGTTTTTTCCTCTCACTGTTTTAACATGTGGCAAACCTAGTGGATATTCTTGTAGATGTAAATTTTATTTGCTTTGAGAAATAATCATCATCATCATTGTTCAACATCCGTTTTCAATGCTGGCATGAGTTGGATGGTTTGATGGGGGACTGGCAAGCCAGGGGACTGCACCAGGCTCCAATCTGATCTGACAAGGTTTCTACAGCTGAATGCCCTTCTTAATGCCAACCACTCCAAAAGTGTAGTGGGTGCTTTTTTCGTACCACCGGCATGGGAGCCAGTCAGATGGCACTGGCATTGGCCACACAAGGATGGGAGCCAGTCAGATGGCACTGGCATTGGCCACACAAGGATGGTGCTTTTTACATGTCACCAGCACAGGAACCAGTCGAGGCAGGGGAGCTGGCATCAACCACATTTGGATAGTGCTTTTTACGTGCCACTGGTACAGGAAGCCAGTCAAGCGGCACTGGCATAGACCGACGCATGAATAGTGCTTATTGCGTGCCACCAGCATGAGATCCAGTCAGGCGGCACTAGCATCAGCCACAACTACAATTTCCATTTTGATCTCGATTTGATTGAGATTCTGATTGTGATTTTACTTGACTCAATAGGTCTCCTCAAGCACAACGTGTTGCCCAACAATTCAAAGGTACTTTTTAAATGGGCTGGTTATGTGACACTGGTATAGGCCATGGCTGTGATCTCACTTTACTTGCCAGGTCTTCTCAATCACAGCATACTGCCAGAGGCCTTGGTCTCTTGTCTTTGCCTCTGTGAGGCCCAACATTCAAAGGTCGTGCTTCACCACCTCATCCCATGTCTTCCACGGGTTCCTTCCACTGTTAGGGAGTGATACTTCTTCACACAGCTCTCCTCATCCATATGCAGTACATGACCATACCAACACAGTTGTCTCTCTCGCACACCACATCTGATGCTTCTTATGTCCAACATTTGTCTCAGGGCGCTTACTCTGTTTTTATGTGCACACTGACATTACACATCCAGCAGATCATACTAGCTTCATTTCTTTCAAGCCTACGTATGTCCTCAACAGTCATGTCCCATGTTTCACTGCCATGTAGCATGGAAGTTCGCACACATGCATCATACAATCTACCTTTCACTCTGAGCAAGAGGCCTTTTGTCACCAGCAGAGGTAGGAGCTTTCTGAACTTTGCCCAGGCTATTCTTATTCTAGTGGCAACGCTCTCAGAGCATCCACCCCCACTACAGACTTGGTCACTTAGGTAGTAGAAGCTATCAACTACTTCTAGTTTCTTCCCCTGGCATGTGATGGAATCTGTTTTATGAACATCTTAGGTGTTTATTGCCCCGGTGCATCTGCCACACACAAAAACTATCATCCCAGTTAACTTTCCTTTGATGTTGCTGCACCTCTTATGCGTCCATAGCTTACACTGGGTACATCTTATGGAGTTTCTACCTACAACTTTTCGACAGATCGAGCATGGCCATCTACCTGAAGGGGTCTGTGACTTGTTTGCCTTCCTCTTACTAGGACTTTGGTTTTTCCAACGTTGACTCTAAAGCCCTTCGATTCTAAACCTTGCTTCCACACCTGAAATTTCTTCTCTAGTTCTGGTAGTGATTCAGCTATGAGAGTAAAGTCATCAGCATAGAGGAGCTCAAACTAGCCAGATCTGGTTTCTCACACCTACCATATAATGTCCTAAAAATACACAATCACATCATCAGAATCTTGAAGTTATGAGATAATGCATTATTAATTCAAAACAAAGTGGAAAAACAAGCATTACATTTGACCTGAATGCTAAAGGGTTAAGGTTTTAGATGATAAATTTATTCAGAGAAATTTCTCTGGATGCCATCCGCATTTCCTAACCACATGGTTCTGGGTTCAGTCTCATTGCGTGGCACCTTGGACAAGTGTCTTCTACTACAGCTCCGGGTCGACCAAAGCTTTGAAATTAGATTTGGTAAGCGGAAACTGAAAGAAACTGGTCGTATGTGTGTGTGTGTTTGTCCCCCGCCACCGCTTGACACCCGGTGTTGGTTTGTTTACGTCCCCGTAACTCAGAGGTTCGGCAAACGAGACCGATAGATAGAATAAGTACAGAGCTTTAAAAAATAGTTCATGAGGTCGATCTGTTCGACTAAAAATTTCTCAAGGCGGTGCCCCAGTAAGGCCGCAGTCTAATTACTGATACAAGTAAAAGATAAAATGTTTAATGTCGTTAGGAAGAAAAAATACTTATGTAGTGAAGCAAAAAATATTAACATTTAAAACATCAATTACTAATAGTATTTTAATTATTCTAACAAAATCGAGTAACAACTTGAACATGTTTCGCCCTTTATTCGACACCTTCAGCAAAACAAAACTATGCTGTATTTATAATAGGTGTCGAAGTGGTGATTGGACCGCTAACAGAACACATATGGCATCGATTATCCAAAGTTAACACTGCTTATATGCTTCCGATGTAATTTAACTGTTCCTACATAAATTGTTTTATTCATTGTTTTATACTTAACAAAAGAGGAGGAGGAATCACACTTCCGTCTGTATGAAGCGAAAAAAATCATGAATAAATTAAAAACTTACACTAAATGTCCTATAGTAGACTACTGTTCTAGTCACTAAAATAACTATGTCGATATATTGATTTAGCATGAGATTGTATGATCATTCCTTACTGATGTGAGTGATATGAATGAAGAGACTTAAAAAAAATAAAGGCGAAATTAAATACGCACACCCGGTGTTTAGGGTTAGGGTTTAAGATTAGGAATTTTTGTTACACCGAAAACGGGTGGTGTGCGTATTCTTTACCTCTGCCAAAAAAAATTGCTTGAACATCATTACCATTGCAGTGTAAGCTTCTACTTTGAGCTGCTAAAAATAGCAGCCGAATCTTCCCTCAAATAGACAGACAGATAATACGATTAAACTTTTTGTCAACTTGAATTTGAGGATGAAATTATTGAAGTCGTTATTATTTATTTAGCCTTTAAAATTTATTTAACTTAGTGGTAGTCATTATTTCGAAATTTCTTTTCCTATACCGATTCATGAACTTCTTTTCATGTTGTTTATATAGTATAATTCAGTTATTGATTTACCGTTTTCACTTAATAATAAATGTTCAGGTTGGACAATGGCTACATGAATCAGTTTCACAAGTATAGGAGAATTCTGTAAGAGTCACCACAGGATGTTTCCCTCCTCTGATTAACTCTACTGAAAAATAATAATCTACAATAATAAAAAAACAAAACTTATAGTTGCGGGTCCCGGATATAATAAATAAGCACCGAAAATTAGTGCACAACAGTGTTATTAATAAACATATTTTCATAACAATTTGGCAATTCTTTTTTCATTCGTTACCCAAAATATATTTTCGCAATAAAAAAAATCTTTATTGTCACCGTTCAGGTTTTTGTTTTTCATTCTTGCTGTCACGGGCAGAACTTCAGACATCATTCATTATTCAACAATTGTGAAGTTCTTTAGCCTTGGGTCAATCCATAAGATAGCAAGTGAATATATGTATTGTCAAGAGAGGGTCATTATGCCAATAACAATAAACACAAATAGTAATTCAATACCACTTGTTTATTTTTTGTGAATCGGTTAAATGACCTACCCTAGACACAAGATTTGTTTCAACACACGAATTCACATCAAGAATTTTGCAAAATAAATACAAAACGATATATATATATTGTTGTGTATGTGTGTGTGTGAATGAAGGTTTCGATATAAGTCTGGCACTATATGCTGTTTTCATGTACGAAGAAAACATGCTGATCTTCTGACAGTGACAAAAGAAAAACAGAAAAAGAACTTGAAGTGATACTAAAGATATTACACAACTAAAATAAGATTTTAACCACTTTTTTTCTATTCCTTCATTCTTTCTTGGTCATCTTACCTATTTATAAAACCTATAAACATCACGAGTTGTAAAAATAGTTTTGAATCATCTAGTCAACTTCTTTCGTTCGTTGTCTTAGCCTCGATGGGGAAAAAGTAGGGAGAAGTTTATTTATATTTTCATTGCATTTCATTTAAATAACATTCCAATTAAAGCAAGGATGAAAACTTATCTCATAAAAGTAATTTGGGGGGGGGGGGCTTGTAACTTCCTGTAATGCAGCACAAGTCCGATGTAAAAGAGAAATCGAAATATTTTGTATTTAGTGACCTATTTAACCATTCAAAGATAAAGAATCTAAAACTTTGTAGGTAAACATAACAAGGTTACTAGAAAGATGAAATATGTAAACAGTAAGTTTCTAACTCAGAAGACGGAGATAATGACAACGTTGTAAATAATAAATTTTGTGATGATTTTTAACAAATTAAGACATGTTATTTCTTACAATTTTTACCAGCACATACAAAATATTTCGATTTCTCTATTACATCGGACTTCGGCTACATTAAAGGCAGTTACAATGTCCCCAAAATTACTTTTATGAGTTACGAAGTTTTCATCCTTACTTTAATTTGATTTTTTTAAAAACTTTTTTTACTTGCTATTTATTTTGCTAAATAGAATATTCATAGTCTTCAAGAGAGATTTGTGCATAACAAATCCCTAATAATATATTTCGTAAAAAGAAAAATATCAAAACAAGAAGTAATCACGCTACAATCGTTATATTCCAGAGACCTTGGTATATTAGTTTAGTCTCTAAATGCCAAGATAGCAAACTTAAACAAAAAAGCATGCAGTAAATTTATCCAAATATTGTTTGCAAAACAACTCAGTAGTAATGCAAATAGTTTCATCATTCTAAAATTAAACATTTCAATAAACTTGTCAGCCGGCTGGCCTATTTTCTTATACATTATAAAGAACACTTTGTGGATGAAGAACAAGGGGAAAAAACGTGTTGAGCAGAGAAAGCTTAAGATAGCAAGTGGATATTTAGAGGCGTAAATTGAGCTATTCCAATTATTGGTAGAAAAGGGTTTCAAGAGCAGGAAAACAGCCAGAGAAAATCGTTCGCATACCTGCTGATTGAAAATATATCATAACACTTGGTTGTTTAAAGGTCCTGTCGGTTCCTGCAGGTGGTAGACTTGAAAACAATTTGTAAATAAAGTCATGCGTTTACAAACAACCCTTTAGTACGAGATCACACACTAACAAGCGATTCCAATGAGATGAGTAAAAGAAATTAATGCTAAGGAAGAAAATGAAAGTTTTGTTAGAACAAGAAACAGTCATCAGTTACATAGGAATCTACCCGACCAACACGTGGTGGTGTCTGACAGGAGAGCGCTAGAACTGAACGAGGGAATATATAATTCCGGTTCATTCATTGTGTTGTCCTTGTTTCCTTAATCTGTGTGCTTTTTTTTTTCTTTCGGTAATGGGATTGGCAATTAGCCTGTCCGCTATTTTTATTTACAGACGAGTGATTTCAGAAAGTTTGAAAGACTTAGTGGAAATACATCCGTTGTTTAGTCTCAAATCAACAATGATTGAGTATAGCTATAATCAAAGACGATCCACTCATGACCAACCCCTCTTGTATATCCAGAATACAGTGTCTAATGCGCCCTTTTTAAAGACAGTAGTGAGTGCTTCGAGAGAGGTTTAGCTGAGAATTTTTTTTTTTCCAATAGATACTCTTCATAGATATTAAAGGTTATTCCTGTTAGATATATTTATCTATACTTAATACTATACTAACATGAATAATCAGGAAAACTATCATAATTATACAGGCTTCATATTTGTTTATAAGTATTCTTTCGTTATCATCAATATCTCTATTTAATAATTTACCTTGCGCAAGTCTGATAGAATATTGGTACCTGTCAAATGATAGTTATATAATACAAACTTTCTTTTATGACTTGTTCCTTTAAAACTGTTGATGATTCCTGTTCTCATAGTAGCACTTCATTTGTGTCATACGAGGCACCAGCATTTAGGTTATGCTTCAAGCACCGATGTCTATTCCACAAATGCCAACTCAATGATAATCTAGTGTATGTGTGACATATATTTCACTCGATGGTGTAGCATAGGTTTTGGTAGAACCCTTCCTTAGACGTAGCATACCTATGACTACAGGGAAACAACTGTTTGTAAAGTGGCTGCTCTGTGCACATCGCACACCCTACGCTACGTCATTGATTTCATTCTGCAGACCCCACAGATGATCCAGTGAAACAGACAAACAAGAAATGGAAACTCGACATCAGCTTCTGTTTCTCTGGGTGTGCAGACTGTCTCACCAATCCTTCCTCGAGCCACTCTGTGCACTTTATCTATCTCCATTTAGTTACCTACACCAGTTATGGGTTTAGTAGAAAGTGGGTTATACATATTTAGATTGTATACCTGACTTTCTACTATAAAATTGAAGAAATTGACGGAACGCTGAACTCCAGACTAAACAACTCAAACAACATTTATTTACTTGGTAAAACATACAAATCTTTAGTTATACATCTTTAGAGGTGAGAATAACGAGCTGTCGAGTATAAGACCGAAAGATGTAGAGACAGCTTTAAAACACACGTCCTTGCTCAATCGCTGGCCAGCGTGAAAGAGAATGAATTGAGCGGGAAACGCTTGCTTTATTAATTCTACGCATGCGTAAGACTACACATGCGCAGGCGTTACTACAGAGCTCCCTCGCCAGAGCGGAAACGCACGATAAATAAAATCTGTTAGAACGCCTGAGGCAGGATGGCCACTGAAAAACCACCCACAAGATGTGGTACAAACACACACAAAGAAAATTCAAAGAAATGAAATGTACACTTGTGAAATACATGCATGCAACGTATAAATGAAATGACAATGACAAAACAACCGTGATGACAACTGTCCAGGAAACTAGAATCACGCGATGTAAAAGTCTGAGAGTTTGTTTAACCTGAAAGGAAAGAAAATGTATGAGTGCACAAGTATGTGTGTGAGAAAAAACACAGAACATGCAATGTATAAATGAAATGACAATGACAAAACAACCGTGATGACAACTGTCCAGGAAACTGGAATCACGCGATGTAAAAGTCTGAGAGTTTGTTTTCCCTGAAAGGAAAGAAAATGTATGAGTGCACAAGTGTGTGTGTGAGAAAAAACACAGAACATGCAATGTATAAATGAAATGACAATGACAAAACAACCGTGATGACAACTGTCCAGGAAACTGGAATCACGAGATGTAAAAGTCTGAGAGTTTGTTTTCCTTGAAAGGAAAGAAAATGTATGAGTGCACAAGTGTGTGTGTGAGAAAAAAAACACAGAACAAGTGAAAATGTCTGTAGTATTGACTGCGAAAAAAAATCCCAAAACACTGAGAAAGCGTACATTGATGAAAACGTCGGCGCAGGAACTGCTCTAGCTGTGTTCTGTATGTGTGGTGGTAATGATTCAGTTGAAACTTGGCGACGTCGGGGGGAAAGCTTGTAATTGATAGTAGTAATTGTTGTCGTCACGGTGGTAATCTTGGTTGGCGCACGACGCTGGTGGCGAAAAGGCTGTTTGGTGATGAGTGTTTGAAAAGGTATGCTTTTACAGAATGATCGACAGACAAAATCTCTGTACGACCATTAGTGAAAACCTCGAAGAAAAAAATTTTCTTAACCCAAGATGAAAGAACGACCGTATGAAATGAATGACAAGAGTTATTGTGTGGCATAAAAGATGTATGTGTAATGTGAGAGTGTGAAATGCGACATATAAAAACATAAAAAGCAGGCCGTAAATCCTGTCTGTTTTTCGTGAGTGGAAAAAATCCACTCTAACAGAGACGAGAATAAAAACCGCTCTTGTTGAGTCGTGTTGACTATGGTTGGAGATGTTGGTAATGAGTCAGTCTCCATGGCCGTATTTGTTCTTTAGTCGAGGTTCACCAGTTATAAGTTGGTAATCCGTAGTTCATGCTGCGTTTTTTCTTCGTCGGGGGTCACCACTTTAGTAGAAAGTCGTCGGGGTCACCACTTTAGTAGAAAGTGGGTTATACATCTTTAGATTGTATACCTGACTTTCTACTAAAAAATTGAAGAAATTGACGGAACGCTGAACTCCAGACTAAACAACTCAAACAACATTTATTTACTTGGTAAAACATACAAATCTTTAGAGGTGAGAATAACGAGCTGTCGAGTATAAGACCGAAAGATGTAGAGACAGCTTTAAAACACACGTCCTTGCTCAATCGCTGGCCAGCGTGAAAGAGAATGAATTGAGCGGGAAACGCTTGCTTTATTAATTCTACGCATGCGTAAGACTGCACATGCGCAGGCGTTACTACATGGGCAACCTGCATCCCACGGGACATTCTGAATGGCACGCCTAATGAAAAATAACCTTCAATGTTTTCAGCAGTGCTGTATGTTTGATGATGAACCATGTCTCAATGCGGCCCGCAGATCGTAAAATGTTACCCATACCTCCCTCACTTCCTGACATATTTAATACGAGCTAACGAGAGATCCACTAAGTGGTCTCTTGACCCGCAAGAAGTAGCTGTCTAATCTCCCTCAAACCACATTCTAATGTCTTTAAAAAGAATACATTGGATATTTTAGTCTGAGATACACTATTCCACTCCAGACACCATATTTAATACGAACCAACAAGGAATCCCCTGAGTGATCGCTGGACCTGCTAGAAACAGTTACCAAATCTCCCACAAACTATATCATATTGTCTTTAAAAAAGTCTGCTCAATTCGGGCTTATCTGGGATTAAACAATAACAACAATCATAACAAACACTTTATTCAATCGTTTTCTCCACAAAATTAAAAATCTCTTGAACATTCTCCCAGGCAAATGTTATCCTGCTAAACAATGGTCAAAAGTAATTCAAGCTGTAATTCAACATTAAACTCATCAGTACAGAAATGTTTACTGCCTCTGATTAAACAGTTAAAATATATATATATAAATACACACACACACACTTATGTATAATTATTGATTTCAAAATTTGGCACAAGATCACTAATTTTGGGGGAGGGAGAGTGAGGTACATTGACCCCAGAGTTCAACTGGTACGTCTTTACGGACCCCAAAAGGATAAAAGACAAAGTTGATCTTGGCAGAATTTGATCTCAGAATGTAAAGATGGACGAAATGGCACACTAACAATTCTGCCAGCTCGCCATTTATATATATATATATATATATATATATATATGTATATATATATATATATATATATATATATATATATATATATATATATATATATATATATATATATATATATATATATATATATATATATTTATATATATATATATATACATATGGTGGTTGTCTACTCCTTAAACAGAGTTTGACCACCTCCTGCACCTACACCTTAGCCCTTTCATGGCGTCTGATGTGGCTTTTTAAACCAGACAGTGTTTTGAAAAAACACCCACACAGATTGCACCTCTGATTTGCACTACCAATACCTGCAAGTAAGTTCTGCTCATTGTGGATCCTAACATGTCTTTTAAGACCCCCATTGGATTTGCAAACCCTCTGGCACACACCACATTCAAACGTGTGCACAGACATATAATCAGAATAGCTGGATGAGGTTTGTTTTCCATGGGTTCGCAGGTGAGATTTGAGGCCAGCCAAGGACAGACATGGTCTGTCACAGACTGTGCACACAAAAAGGTCCTTGTCATTCACCTTCTCAGTCTTCACCTTTTTCCTTAAATGTCTCTTATATATATAAATGAAATATTCAAACACTGAGATTTGAAGTTAGATGTCATATATATATATCATCATCATCATCTGCAGCAGCAGCATTTAACGTCAATCTTCCAGGCAGGTGTGGGTTTGGTGGTTTGACAGCCAGATAGAAGACTACTCCAGGCTACTGTGTCTGTTTTGGCAGAGTTTTTATGGCTGGATGCTCTTCCTAACACCAACCACTCTACAGTGTGGATTGAGTGCTTTTTACGTGGTGCCAGCACATATATATATAGATAAACTTACTAGGAAATGGATGCATGGCGTTCAATCATATAACAATATAAATAATGTATATATATATGTATATATATGCATATATACATACATGTATATACAGATAGAATCAAATGTCAACTTCAGATTTATGTATAAAATTCATTTGCTGCCATAACTTGTTTTATCAATAATTTATACCTATAGCCAGTAGGGGTAGTTAAATGTTTACATTTATATAGTACAAGCAAAGTATTACATTTGCATATCACAATCAAAACAACAAAAAAAAGATATATATAATAAATGCAGAATAAACCACAATTCAAATCAACTGATCAAGAAATAGGATAAGAGTCTGTGATTGTAAACGTAGCCTCTATAATAAACTGGGAGAGAAGTCACAAAAAAGATTGTGACTGGCAACAAAAGAACTTTGACGAAAAAGAAACAGAAATAAAGCAAAAACCAAATGAATGACTGCTTAACCAACAAGTTAAACGATCAATTGGATAGATATTTAATCGACTAATAATAAAGGAGTGGAATTGTGCATGTGTTATTAATACTGGCGTAGTGACTCTCCCTAGACACAACAAAATTCATTTCAACACACAGATTTACATAAAGAATCTTGCAAACCAAATACAAAAAGAACATATTGTAACTTTTATGAAATTATAAATGCCATCCAATTATTTCAGTTAGTTAAGATTAAACTGTAAAATGCATTCTTTTATAATAAAGATATAGTTTGTTTAACAACTTAGTCACAGACATAGGTATGCACAGAAGAAATTTGTTTCACAGATAAATGGTTCTGGGTTTGATGTCACTGCAAATCATTGTGAGCAAATGTCTGCTGCCAGAGCCTCAGGTTGTTCAATAGCTTATGATTAGAATTTAGATGGGAGACAAAACCTTCACCCATCAGTGCTCTCTCTTCTTATTTCTTTATTGCCCACAAGGGGCTAAACATAGAGGGGACAAACAAGGACAGACAGAGGGATTACGTCGACCCCAGTGCGTAACTGGTACTTAATTTATCGACCCCGAAAGGATGAAAGGAAAAGTCAACCTCGGCGGAATTTGAACTCAGACGAAATACTGCTAAGCATTTCACATGGCATGCTAACGTTTCTGCCAGCTCGTCGCCTTTGGGCCCAGTTTCACGGTTTCAATGGTGTATGTGTTCCCCAGCTGGACGAGACGTTAGCGTTACTAATTTTTGCCTGCTGAGTGGACTGGAGCAACGTGAAATGAAGTGTTTTGCTCAAGAACACAACGCATCGCCTGGCCAAGGAATCGAAACCACAATCTTATGATCATGATGCTGACAACCTAACCACTAAGCCACGCGCCTCCACTTTGCAGTAGAAGAGGCAGGGAGAGGAGACAGCACATTTGTAGGCCAGTGGTCGGGAATATTGGTGAGCAACTTCCTGCAAACCAGTCCAGTGGCCTTTCTTTGGATGCAGTCTAAGATGTAGATCAACATCATCATCATCATTTAGTGTCTGCTTTCCATGCTGGAATGGGTTAGACGGTTTGACTGAAACTATAGCCTTGGGCCAACCAAGTGGATTTGGTTGACAGAAACTGAAAGGCTGTTGTATATATATACAGGGTGTGATGGGTAAATTGTCACCATTTTATATTTTCAATTTCATGCATGCACATTGTTTGTTTTTGATTTTATCAATTACACAGTATAGTAGGGTCAGTTGGGCACCGTCTGTGAGAAAAACAGCTCCATGACACAATTCACTCTGCCAGAAATTTGGAAACAACATGCTATACTGCTTGGCATTTGCCATGGAAACTCCAATAGGAACATTCCAGAGTGTTTGGGCATCAATCTGAGGACAATGCAGAAGATTTGGAAAGTGTTGGATGAGTCTAATGGTGATTATGAAGGTACAGCAGCTCGAACAACTCACTCTGTTCGTTCTGATAAGAAAAGAATTCCTGAATTTGTTGATGAGATCCAGGCCATGATTGACAATGATCACTCCAAGTTAATCAGGTCCATTGCCTGGTACATGGGAGTGTCTGAGTTTCTTATCAGGCAGGCAGTGCATGAAGACATTTGGTATTCCTCATACAAGATGGGAAAGTTCCAATTTTTATCCCAAGCCATCAAGGACAAGAGGAAAGACTATGCTCCAAAGCTTTTGAACAAACTCAAGCATCCCCTCCAACAGAACATGCTTTGGTTTTCCTCAGACAACTGTTGGCTTGCCATGTCCCTAAAACATGTACCAAGAGTGATAAAAACCAAGCATTCAGTCAACATCATGGTCTTTGGGATGATCATTAGTGATGGCAAAGTTATGCCTCCATCCATCTTCCCACTTGGAGGCCTACATCAAGTGCTAGGAGGAGGCAGTGCTGCCATGGGTCAAGAGGGTGACTGCTGGAAGACCCTATGTCTGCCACACAAGCAGGAGAACCCAGTCATAGCTGTCAGACAATTTCTGTGACCACATCACCCCTAATATATGGCCACCTAACTCCCCTGACTGCACCCCACTTAATTATTATGTACAGTTGAACGAGAGACCAACAAAACTCCTTGTAATATCATAGATGAACTGAAGGCAAGGATTAGGGCAGCATTCACCAACTTAAACAAGGAGACCGTCTAGAAGAGTTGCAAGGGATTCCAAACTTGCCTGGAGGCCGTGGTTGAAGCCAATGGCAATTTTATGGAATAAATTTATTCTTTGGTATTTCGAGATATTTTTATGTAATTTTGGTAAATATATGTCAAAATGAGATGCCAGTGCTACTTCCATTTTTGCGTAATTTAGACAATTTATTCACCGCACCCTGTATACATACATATATGGCGCAATCAGTTAATGTGTTCAGCTGTTAACCGAAAGGTTGGTGGTTCAGTTCCACCCAGGGATGAGGTGTAACTAATCTGTGAAGGGGCATGGCCCAGTGGTTAGAGCATCGGGTTCACAATCAAGAGGCAGTGAGTTCGATTCTTGCACTGGGTTGTGTGTTGTGTTTTTGAGTAAGACACTTTATTTCATGTTGCTCCAGTTCACTCAGCTGTAGAAATGGGTTGCGACGTCACTGGTGCCAAGCTGTATTGGCCTTTGCCTTTCCCTTGGATAACATTGGTGACGTGGAGAGGGGAGTGTGGTATGTATGGGCGACATTGCTTAGATTTGTGCACTGGAGGGGAACTTTCTAGGTGCGTCCCATGGTCATTCATGGTTTATTGACGTAAAAGGTTGGAAATTTTTCCCGTATCGAAGTTCGATAAGCCGAATATATATGTTGTGTGTGTGTGAGTCTTTGTGTCTGTGCTTGTTCCCCCCACATCACCGTTTGACAACTGGTGTTGGTGTGTTTACGTCCCTGTAACATAGCGGTACGGCCAAAATGACCCATAGAAATAAGTACTAGGCTTAAGAAAATAAGTCCTGAGGTCGATTTTTTCGACTAAAACCTTTCAAGACGGGGCTCCAGCATGGCCGCAGTAAAATAACTGAAAATGAATAAAAAAATAAAAGAATTATATTTCACTCGTATGTAACTTAAGTCTTCATAGACGATTGAAGGCTTATTATTATTGTGTCCCTTTGTTCAGAACTCTCTACTGTTACGAATCAATTTCAAAGTAAAAGTCTTCTTAGCTTTAGTTTTTTTTTAGAACTCCACAGCTTACCATGAAAGGATACACTATTCCTTTTTCATTGATATTACTTTGGGCTATTTTCTTATGGAATGGTTTGTTCATATAGTTTCCTACTTTAATGATTCCTTTTTTTTCTTATCCATGTCACCTATCTCTTATATATGATATCTGTTTTACATGAAAGCACTTCCCCAATGTTTCGAAACCTTCAACCGTAGCCGGATATCGCGTTATTATTTGTCATCACTCATTTTCCTTCCTCTATATCAAATAGTTAAATCAACATTTCATAGCAAATAAACTTTATGAATACGTATATATTTACATAGAATCGGTTTTTATCAGTTTAAAGATTCATTATACTCACACATACTTTGTTCAATCATAGTTCTATACACAAACACATTTCTGAAGAGAGGTGGTGGGTGTATTCGTAAGTGTGTTTAACAAGACTTTTATTATTTATTTGGTTATGGAGTCTCTAATTTATTGACGGTATTTGCTACTTTGTTCTCTCGTGTTTTCAATCTATAGGTTTCTGATTGTAACAATGTTGTCACGAACCAAGATTTAATCGTTAACTACCACGTATTCCTTATAAATGACTCTCGGCATTACTTCAAGTTTTGCTAAAGAATAAACCATACGAGATTACCTCTGTAGTTGCTCAACCGGTTAGATATAGTAGTCAAATCTGCTTGAAAATAACATACTTCTGTCTCAAAAAAGGAAACTAAGTTTAAATCGGATTTAGTTGAGTCTGATATGCAAACGCTCGGGATGGGCATGTTTAGAAGGCCTTTAATCGTAAGTCTGCTTACATCTGGGGCTAAATAACGTGTACTTGGAAATATATGTTCACATAGGCCTATTTTGCCTTCTTATGAATTAAGGTATTTTAATAACACGTCCAGCTTATCTGAGTCACGAGTACTTTATATATTTCATTATTAGTTTAACAATAGTATTTTGATTCCCCTTTGTGTCAAACATTCACAATTATTATTTTTGTTTGTTTTCGTTTTCACATTTACTACAACAATCTAAGATGAAATGAAGATATCTGATTTTTCCCATCTTTGATAAATTTATTGTTTTATGATTTCTCTAAAATGAAAGCAAATACAAAGTTCGCCAAAGAAATGCCAAAACTTCCTTATTTTGTTATCGTATTTGCGTTGTTTGTCAAGAGTGAACTGCCCGCTTTTTGCTAACCAGATTTACCAAGCGGACACTGAACGCTAACATACACACAAATGTGTGTGTGTATGTATGTATATATATATATATATATATATATATATATATATATATAAAGAATTCATTTAACATATGCGTTTTACTCCATTTACTGAATCTATATATTTACTCAAGTACCCAAAATAACAAGGAGTTTCAACCTCATAAACAGGAGTTACAGCACAGTCATTTTGTGATCTTTGCTACCCTAGTATCTATTAACCAATTTATTTTGTCCGAGTTAATTATTAACTTAGAGAAAATAAATACATATAATAAAATAATATATATATATATGGCACTATCTATCTATCTATCTATATATATATATATAGAGAGGTGAGTATATGAATTAGATATGAATACTAACTTGAGTACTTTTTCTGCTTGGTTTTTGGGTATACCTAAAAGTATATACGCGTATATTCTAACTTGGCACTTTCAAACAGAATACAAATAGGTAACGCGTACGTACAAAAACAAAATACCACGCGCACACACATGCATACATGATTTAGATACAAAAGAGATAAAATTGAAAACAAATTCAACATTTGACGTGACAACAAAAATCACAAGATATTTGTTAACACGCATTTTACAACATGGACTTTAGACATGAAACAAAAAACGTACATGTGGTAGGTGGTGATAGCGAACGATGAGTCCAAAATGGACTCAGCATTAAATGAAGTCAGTTTTGTTCCACCCTTTAGACAGTATGGTATGTCATTTCGTTCAGTTGAGAAAAACTGATTAAAATCCCACACTAATTTCTGCTCCAAGTTGCTTCTATTTTCAAAGGAAACGGAAGATACTGTGGTTTAAACATCTCCATATAACCCCTCATAACTTTTATTTTGGGAGATTTTCAGAAAATTCTTGCGAATTTGTATTCTACACACAGGAACTCATACGATTATATATATATATATATATATATATATATATATATATATATATAAAGTTTTTAAATTTTAAACCTCTCCCCCATAAATCCTGAAAGTTCCACTATTTTTGAATTTTTTTTAAAAAATAAGTTTAAGATACGGACAGTCCGAATTTTTTGCTAAAATCCCAGCAATGGACCACCCTTGGGTGCATCATCATTCCATTAAATGTGTTTACGGGGAGAAAAATATTTTAAAACATCAATACGTGTCAGTGACAAAGAAACAAGGTATCAAGTGGTCGTGAGATGTGCTAAAACTAACAGCTAAATCGCCCTTAAGTCACAAACACAAAGTTTTCTTTTTGCATAATCGTTTGAATTCCCGTGTGTAGAACACAAATTCGCAAAAATTTTCTGAAAATTCAATAAAATAAAAAAAGAATTATGAGGGAATAATTGGGGTGCTTAAAACAGAATTCCACCAAAGATACTTGTTCTCGCCTACCACAAGAATCACTACTTTCACAACTACTGCAAAATATAAGATTACAATGCTTGTTTTTCTAAAATGACACTACTATAAAAATAATCTCTGTGAGTGACTCATCCAACTGTATTAGCAACTGCTCAATACACTTCCACTGACGGAGATATCAGTGGGTATGGAACAATTTCTTGTGAACATGAACTGTTCTTATTTCATTTTCTTTAGCTTTATTGGTTGGCTGAATTGTCATGATTCTGAGGATCGTTATTTAAGTTGTTTTTTGTTTGTGAAAGGGACATTGCATTTTCCTCTTTACTATTAACTCCATGACCATTGAGTGCCCTCTGTGACAGGTGATATTGATGCGTTCTTCAATTGTGAGATGACAACTGCAGGAAGAACTTGGGTTGATGAGAATTCCCATGAATTGATGTTCTGGGGAAGGATGATTAGGTGTGGTACCTGAGGTGTGTTTGAGACACATGATGGTTGATGAAGAGAGGAGATGAGTAAGGGTGGTATACAGAAGAGAAGAGGCTGCTGTAGCAGAATTCAAAAAACGAGATAGTGTGTCTGCTGATCAGAAAATGTAGTGTGTTGGTGAGTGGATCATTGCTGTCACTCAACCATCTTTCTTTTTGGATGTGGTCTGGAATATTTGAGTATATGTAGCAGCAGCACTGACTCTAGTGTAGGAGCAGTTCTTTATTGTGGATCTCACTTAATCTTCATAGTGGGTTAGACTGAAGTATATTCTGGGTCCTATAAAGCAGGAGTTTTCAAACTGGTCCGCAAGGACAAGACAGGGGGTCCGTGGACAGCAAATACTTTTTATGGGCAATTTGATTTTATAAATGTTTTTTAATTGAAATCTTTTAATTGACAATAAAACTATTTGTTAAATACTGTTAAATAAATAAATGTAAAAATATGTTATTTTAAGCAAATATTTATGTATAAATTTCATAAGCGTTTATAAGGGGGTCCCTAAGGTAAAGCCTAAAATATAAAGGGGTCTGCAAGTCAAAAAGTTTGAAAACCCCTGCTATAAAAGAAAGTGAGACTAGAGTGCAGTTTTAAGTATGTCATGTAAGTAACATTGCTAGGAAAGATCATTAGAGAGTGTGAGACCTAGCTTTTGTAGCTTCTTTGAGTGGATGTTTTATGCAGATGATTGGGTTGATATGGTACTGGGCTACCTGTTGAATGGTCAACAGTCTAATCTATAACCATGATTGGTATATTTCACCAATTGTAGACAGTAGCTGCACCATGGGATTGATAAAGTTCCTCAGTATGTACCGTTGAGTTCAATTTCTTAATTCCATAGAATCTTGAGATTTGGTATCAAAGATTATTTAGACTTGATTCAGTAGTATTGCAATATCTAGGAGTTGGGCCTGAGAGTTATTCTAGACACATACTGAATGACTTATAGAACTGACCAGAACTTTTTCTCTGCAATAGTAAATGTCAACTCACCTTACCCACAAAGGTTGTCAACTTACGCTTATCTTTTTCTATTCTTTTATTTGTCTCAGTCATTTGACTGCGGCCTTGTTGGAGCACCGCCTTTAGTCGAACAAATCAACCCCAGGACTTATTCTTTGTAAGCATAGTACTTATTCTGTCAGTCTCTTTTGCTGAACTGCTAAGTTACGGAGACATGAACACACCAACGTCGGATGTCAAATGATAGCAGGGGACAAACACACACGCACACACACACACAAACATATATATATATCGTCGTCGTCGTCGTTTAACGTCCGCTTTCCATGCTAGCATGGGTTGGACGATTTGACTGAGGACTGGTGAAACTGGATGGCAACACCAGGTTCCAATCTGATTTGGCAGAGTTTCTACAGCTGGATGCCCTTCCTAACGCCAACCACTCAGAGAGTGTAGTGGGTGCTTTTACGTGTCAACCGCACGAAGGCCAGTCAGGCGGCACTGGCAACGGCCACGCTCATCTCGCTCGAAAAACCTCATGTGTCACCCGCACAAGAGCCAGTCCAGGGGCACCGGCAATGATCTCGCTCAAAAATCCTACGACGGCCCCACACAAGAGCCAGTTCAGGGGCACTGGCAATGATCTCGCTCGAAAGATTTCATGTGTCGCCTGCACATGAGCCAGTCCAGGGGCACTGGCAATGATCCCGCTTGAAAGATTTCATGTGTCGCCCGCACATGAGCCAGTCCAGGGGCACTGGCAACGATCCCGCTCGAAAGATTTCATGTGTCGCCTGCACATGAGCCAGTTCAGGGTCACTGGCAACGATCTCGCTCGAAAATCCTACGACAACCCCACACAAGAGCCAGTCCAGGGGCACCGGCAACGATCTCGCTCGAAAATCCTACGACGGCCCCGATCTCGCTCGAAACATTTCATGTGTCACCCGCACAAGAGCCAGTCCAGGGGCACTGGCAACGATCTCGCTCGAAAGATTTCACGTGTCGCCCGCACACGAGCCAGTCCAGGGGCACTGGCAACGATCCCGCTCGGAAGATTTCATGTGTCGTCCGCACATGAGCCAGTCCAGGGGCACTGGCAACGATCCCGCTCGAAAGATTTCATGTGTCGCCCGCACATGAGCCAGTCCAGGGGCACCGGCGACGATCTCGCTCGAAAAACCTCATGTGTCACCCGCACAAGACCCAGCCCAGGGGCACCGGCAACGATCTCGCTCGAAAGATCTCATGTGTCACCCGCACATGAGCCAGCCCAGGGGCACTGGCAACGATCCCGCTTGAAAGATTTCATGTGTCGCCCGCACATGAGCCAGTCCAGGGGCACCGGCAACGATCCCGCTCGAAACACCCCATGCGTCACCCGCACATATATATATACGACAGGCTTCTTTCAGTTTCCATCTACCAAATCCACTCACAAGGCTTTGTTCGGCCCGAGGCTATAGTAGAAGACACTTGCTCAAGGTGCA
Organism: Octopus bimaculoides; assembly: GCF_046866305.1. Classification (NCBI taxonomy): domain Eukaryota; kingdom Metazoa; phylum Mollusca; class Cephalopoda; order Octopoda; family Octopodidae; genus Octopus; species Octopus bimaculoides. Next base: position 21,659,883 of record NC_142947.1, read on the forward strand.
ATGCAGTGGGGCTGAACCCGACCATGTTGTTGGTAAGGAAGCTACTTACCACGCAGCCACTCTTGCACCTGTCTGTTGACTATTTAAGCTTAATCTAATAGGCAGTGATCCTCAAATGGTATTGATAAATTAGGCCAGTTGCCAATATTCTATTCATGTTTGTCCCAAATTCTGTACTCGATCATCTATAGAATATATTTGCAGTTCAAATAGTGACCATTTTGTCAAGTAATCTTTATTGTTTCTGAAATTTTAGTTTTTTGTTAGCATACCTTATTACAATACTCTCACGAACTCTAAAAAGGTGTGGAAAACTCTGTACATACAAGATTTTTTCAGGAATGTATGTATAGTATACAATTAAATATACCAACAATAGTACATTGCTGGTTCAATAACAGGCAATATTGATACTGGCAGGTTTCAAACCGTGAAGAAGTTACAAACAGAATGCAGTAACGAGCATTGTTGCATTTAGATGTCCATGAATATACGTATAATTATAATTAACCCTTTTGAATTTTAAATTGGCCATATCCTGCCCGAATATTCTACCCGTTTTATACTCAAACCAGCTGGATCTGGCCTCTCACACCTACCATACAATGTTACTACTGTAAAAATAAATAATCATATCATTGAAATCTCAAAGCTATGATGTTATCCCTGATTAATTCAAAACAATGTAAATGAATTAGCATCACATTTGACAGAATAATCTGGTCAAACGACCATAGAATAAGCTAAACTTTTTAATTAAAAAGATACAATGTCATCCAAGTTGTTCTAATCTAAATGAAAAAGAATTATGGGTTTCAATTTAGAGAAAAAATTATTTACATATGGATTAAAAGTATCAGTCTTAAATTGAATGTTGGCAAAACAATGTGAAGAAATACACAAAGTTTGACGTAGAGAAATGAAATGTATGCACACTAGCATTTAATGTTAGTTGTAGCTATTTCTCTTCTGTAGGCTTTCTGTTTTTCCGTAAACAAAGTCAAACAGTAAATTATAATTTTTCTGGATAGTCCCTAGATAACCTTATCACAACAGCTTTTAGAGAAAGATTTTTTTTCCCCTACATTTTAAAAATTGAAATAAGTTTAGGTATGAAATGAATTTTTTTTTTTCTTTAACTGATTAAACCACCCTTTTCCTGTATTGTAGTTGCTTTCATTTATAGTAAATGGAACCCATGTTCAGTCTCTCAGTCCTTCTCTAGCAGAAAGTCCTGGCCTCTACTTGAACTAAGCATATCTTTCCTTGCCGAGCCTTGTAAATAAATAACATACTTGTGTTGAAAACAACCAACCATAAAATCAGTGGTTCACCAATATTTTTACTCCATCAGTCACCATCATCAACATTTAATGTCCATTTTCCAAGCTGGCATGGGTTTGACAGCTGGACAGGAACTTGCAAGGCCAAGGCCCATACCAGGTTCCATATTCTGTTTTGACTTGTTTCTATGGTTGGATGCCCTTCCTAATGCTGACCACTCCACAGGGTATACTGGGTGCTTTTTATGTGGACCATCAGTGCTTTTTACATGGCACCAGCACTAGTACCTTTTACATGACACTAGCACTCATACCAATACTTTTTATACGGCACCTTGATTTTAGGATCTCAATTCTGTAGTGGTGAGCAGGTCTTCTCAGGTACAGTAACGTGCCACACATCTCAGTCCTCTGTCATCTCCTTCGTAAAGTTCAGCATTTTGAGATTGGCCTTCAAATACTTCGTCCCATGTCTTCCTGGGTCTTTCTCTTTTACAACTTCCTTCCACTTTGATATGTCTCATTCTCAGTGCAGCCAATCCCTCTAACATTATTTTAGTTATCTGTGGTCCACACAACTATTAACTTTGGATTGAAATCACTTTAAAAAGGAAATTTGTATCCTTGAACCAAGGCCAGTCTCAGGTAGGTTAGCATCAAAAGGGTTAAACAACACTAATGTCTCTTTTTAAGACTTTCTACATTCTCGTTATGCATAGAACTCTCATGAATTCATGCTGCAGTAGTTTTTATAAGTTCGTTGAAATTTCATAGGTAGTTTCTGTGTTGCATTGGAATTGCTGCCAACTCTTTATACCTTACTATTGATTGGGCTCTAGTTAGGTGGAGAATTTGAACTTCAAGTGCAAAAAACCAGAATCAGATAGCACAAGACACTCTAACAATTCTAATACCTATCAGCTGAAGGTTGGACGGGCTAAGTTGACCTTGGAGGAATTTGAATTCAGCCACCTAGATATATGCATACATAGACCCACTCAGAAACCTAAATACATGCACACATAGATATGCATGCACATACATATATATACATATATACACAAATACATGTATACACACACGCATACACATGATGGCTGTCCAGTTGTGGCTGAAGATGACCCTCACTGACTATTAAGAAAATTGTGCACTCAAATAGTAATGCCCATGCAAAATTTCAAGTCCAATAAGGCTTGCATGACACTTCATAGATCCTCTCCACCCTATTCTCATGATTCAGAGGCAAGCCAAAGAAAGACATCCAGTGCCAATATGAGTTACAGGCTCAGGGAATGTGGGAATGCCATGATCTCAGGCACAAATGAAAGATTCCTAAAATTGTCTAGTGCCACTCCCTGCATGTCTGGTTTTATATCAGAATAACCTTCAACTGGAGACATGCCTTTAACCCTTTCGATACCAACTTGTTTAAAACCACTCTTTGTACTATAGCACAACCTTCCTATTTTAAAGTGATCAAAATCACATTGCATTCACAGCACATTTCACTACCATGTAGCATTATTGATCATATGCAAAAGCATCATGCAATCTACCTTTCACTCAGAGAGAGGGAGGGAGGGAAAGAGAGAGAGACCTTTTGTTGGCAATGGAGGTGATAGCTCTCTAAACTTTGTTCATCCTATTCTTATTCTAGCAAGTACATTTTCTGAGCATTTGGAAAATCTATTCCCTGTATATCCTAAGTGTTTATTGCTCCTGCACGTCTTTCACATATACTACATTCTCCATTATCCTTCTTGTAATTCTGCTGCACCTCTTATGTGTCCACAGTTTGCACTTGGCACACCATATAGATACACCTTTCCTACATATCAAGCAGGGCCATTTATCTGCGGAGAGTGGAGTCCTGTCTGCTTTCCTGTTTACTAGAACTTAGGTATTTGCTAAGTTAAATTAAGGTCTTTGATTTTAGGTTTTGCTTCCACACCTGGAATTTCTTTTCTAATTCTATTATAGATTCTTCAGTGAGAACATGGTTATTAGGATACAATAGTTCCCAAGGGCAGCTGGTTTTAAATTCCTGTTATGGCTTGGATGTCAGTGATGAAGAGAAGAGTTCTGAGAACTAAGCCCTAGTGAACTCCTACCTGTATTCCTGGCTAACTGTTGCCTTACTGACAGTATCCCTGTACATTCATCTACCCCTGTCCTTCTCAGAGACCACCAAATCGCAAAGCGGGAGACCCTGTTGAAGGCTTACTCCAGGTCAACAAATTGAACCTTACTTTTAGTTTCATACTAAGAAGATAGTATCAGTAGTACCTTTCTTCAGCCCAAAACTAAACTGCATATCATCTTTTTCTAATTAGTTAGGCTATAACTCTCTCTCTCTAATCTTCACAACCTGGTCTAGCAAATTCATACCTCTGTAATTACTTCTATCTGAGGCATCTTTTTTACCTTTGTAACAGCTGGCTATAATACTGCTACATTAGTCATTGGGTATGACATCTTCCTGTACAACCTGATTAACTGACCTGATCATAAATCAGTCAATTAGATTCTGTTTTTGTTATTTGACTTCAATTCCTTCCAGAATCTTTTTATTTGGTATTTTGCTTTGGGTGTTCTCAAAATTAATTTAGATTTAAGCCCTGGTCTGGCTTACTTTTCTTACTTTCTGATTTGTGTCTACTTCTTGAATTTTCTGTTTAATATCTTTTACTTGTTTGGGGCTTTAATTGAATGGATTGACCTCAGTACTAATTTTTAAGTCTGTTACTTATTCTGTTGGTCCCTTTTACCAAATCATTAAGTTACAGGGAGGTAAGCAAACCAATACTGACTGTCAAGCGGTGGTGGGGGACAGACAGACACACACACACACACACACATTGGGTTTCTTTGAGTTTGGTCAGCCTGGGGCTGTAATAGAAGATACTTGCTCAAAGTGCTACTCAGTAGGATTGAATGCAGAATCATGTGGCAGGGAAGGATTTTTAACATAGACTCAAAGCCACATAATAGTGTGTGTGTGTAGGTGTGAAATCAATGAAATCATTGCCATTACTTGACAGTATTATATTTTATCTACCTAAAAAGTAGGAAAAGCTCTATTTATTCTGCAAATCTACTACCTTACAATTGGTTTCAGATTTTGATGCAAGGCCAGCAATTTTGGGAGGAAGTCAGTCAATTACATTGACACCACCCCCTACTGTGATGAACTAGTACTTATTTTATCAACCCTGAAAGGATGAAAGGCATAGTCAACCTTGGCAGAATTTGAATTCAGAACGTAAAAACAGACAAAATGCCACTAAGTATTTTGTCTGGTGTGCTAATGATTCTGCAAGCTCAGTGCCTTCTACCACCCTATAATTAATAATAATAAGTGGAGATGGTCGGCTCCATTGTAAAGGAGTATTTGCAGAGGCCAAAACCAATGCTGACAAGTCAGTGGGATTGTGACTGGGCACCTGGAGAGGCAGATTGATGCTGTCAGACAGTGTTGTTGGACACTGGACTGACGGACCAGTTAAATTGCTCAGGGTCTGGTTTGGTCCCAACTGCCAGGATAAGAATTAGGAAGAGGTAACAAAGAGGGTGGAAGTTGTCCCTGAAAGGTTGGGCAGTGATGGTGAATGCCTACATTGCCTCTATTGTTAATCATTTGACTGTTGTGCCTTGCCCCAGTTATTAGTTGGTTAGATTGGAGTGTATCCTGTTTATTTTCTTGTGGAAGGGACGCGTTCCAATAGTCAGGTGGTTGGTCTGCTGCTAACTTCCTCTGTATGGCAGCTTAGGCATGCTATGGCTTTTGATGCACTGACATGCAATCAAGTTGTGCTACTTGCAACAATTTTTAGAAGGTGAACGTGTGTGGGTTTCGTTTGTGAGATACCTTTCTACAGCTCATCTCCTTGACAGAACTGCAGTTCTGGGTTAAGGATAGGCCAAGACTGGGCGCCTGGCACTTAGAATGTCGTCAGGCGTTCACTGTCCTCTACATGTGAGGCAGTAGAATCGGTGGATGTTCCAGCACGTCAAAACTACCATCTGAACATGGTCAATGCCAAGCCTGTCTGAGTGGCTCCTGTGCCGGTGGCACATAAAAAGCACCATCCAAGCATGGCCGATGCCAATACCCCCTGATTGGCTCCTGTGCCAGTGGCACATAAAAAACACTATCTGAACATGAAAGATGCCAGTACCCCCTGACTGGCTCCCGTACCAGTGGCATGTAAAAAGCACTATCCGAATGTGATTGATGCCACGCCCGCCTGACTGGCCCCTGTAGAAACGTTGCCAGATCAGATTGGAGCCTGATGCAACCGCTTGCTCTTCAGACCTCAGTCAAACCGTCCAACCCATGCCAGCATGGAAGACAGACGTGAAACGATGATGATGATTAGTAGTAGGGAAGTGCGACAACGACCTTCAGGATGCCCGAGGCATTGACAAAGATGAACTGGCAAGTCTATTCTGGAGGACTTTCTGGTCGGGGACTGTATGGATGATTTCTGGATGCCTTTGGCCTGACAGTGCTACCAGGGGGTGCTACCAGTTCAAGATAAACTCTACAGACATGAATGTGCTGTCAGACAGGCTTGTCCAAGGTGCTCGCAGAGCGATGAAACCGTTCTGCATGCACTCATTCAGTGTCCGGGCATTGCTGATTTGTGGAGTTATGTCAAACAGCTGCTGTCGCATGTGGGACAGATCCATCTGTCAGCTGAGTCCATAATGATGATTGCCCTGCTGCCGTCCTTTAATTGGGCAAGCAAGGCAGTTTTCCTTTGTCTGGTGGATGAGGCTGAAAGGAATGAGGACAGAAACATTCCTCTTTGGTAAAGCCCTCTTGGACTTTTGCAAGTGAAACTTGAAAAGGAAAGTGAGAGTGGAGAGGGAGGTGCTGTCCTCAAGTGAATTTATGAAAAGGTGGGTGAAGGTTGCAAAAATGTTAAGAGTGGATGGTACTACTCTCAGTGTAGACCTGCGAGTTGGAAGAAAGGAGTTGGGGAGGACTCTTTGTCCTTGGTATTCAGGGTGATCTTAGATGGTGGGGTTTCTCGATTATCCCTAGAGGTCCTTCTGTATCAAGGGGACCCCATTACTATCACATTTTGTTTCTTCCCTCTTCTTCTAGTGTTGTACCCTTCTTCTAATGTATACTGTGTATACTTTTTATTTATTATTATTATTATTATTTTATCATTCCATCATATGTAAAACCCCACACTTTATGTCTGTCTCTGAATTGTTCTCTTTATCCTTTGACCTGGTGGCAAATAAAAGAAATCATTTTTTTATTGTTATTTTTGTTATTTCTTTTTCAGCTGCTGCAATTAGAACCAAAGACAAGATCTATGTTAACATCAAAGGACAGAAAGCCTGTTTTCGCCGCCTCAATGCAACTCATCAAATTGGGTGCTCCTGTAAGTGATACAATAAACCTTTCAATTCTGTTTTACTTTGTAGGGTCTTTTTTGGTGGGGAGCCCTGACATGACTAGTTATTTGTACAGTAATGTGATCAAAGGTGTGGCTGTATAGCAAGAAGTCTGCTTCCCAACCACATGGTTCTGGGTTCATTCTCACTGCATGGCACCTTGGGCAAGTGTCTTCTGCTCGTGCCCTAGGCTGACTAAAGCCTTGTGAGTGGATTTGGCAGATGGAAACTAAAGGAAGCCTGATGTGTGTGTGTGTGTTTTGTGTTTGTACCTCATCACAAAGTAGCAGCTGGTGTTGGTTTGTTTACAGCAGTTCAGCAAAAAAAAAAAAAAAAAAAAAAAACCTGATGGAAAATAAGTATTGGGATTGATTTCATTCATTCAACTAAAACCCTTCAAGGCAGTGCCCCTGCATGACTGAAAGTAAAAGATGAAAGGTGAAGTTGAAAAGCTTTAGCTCTATGTTAGAGAAAGATATCTGCTTAAAGAATCTTAACTATAGTAATACTACTATTAATGTTGATTATAATGATGTATATAATATTGTGTTCTATAATTTGTACCACGACTGTGGGTTCTGAATAAATATGTGTCTGTATGTGTAACTAAATTATAACTAGCTCTCTGTCTGTTACAACAGTGAGTCTTCCAGTTGATCTAATCAACTTCAAGGCGGTGAGCTGGCAGAAACGTTAGCACGCCGGGCAAAATGCTTAGCGGTATTTTGTCTGCCGCTACGTTCTGAGTTCAAATTCCGCCGAGGTCGACTTTGCCTTTCATCCTTTCGGAGTCGATTAAATAAGTACCAGTTACGTACTGGGGTCGATTTAATCAACTTAATCCGTTTGTCTGTCCTTGTTTGTCCCCTCTGTGTGTAGCCCCTTGTGCGCAGTAAAGAAATAAGAACAGCCTGCTTGTAAAATTAACATGCATGTGGCCAAGCACTCCACAAGTTCATACCCTTAATATAGTTCTTGGGAAGATTCAGCATGACACAGAGTGTGACAAGGCTGACCCTTTGAATTACAGGAGCAGCTCATGTTTATCAGCTAAGTAGACTCATGCAATATGAAATAAGTGTCTTGTTCAAGGACACATAGCTACTGCCAGGAATCACTCACAACCTTATGATTGTGAGCTGAATACTCTAACCACTAAATGGCTGTGTGGTAAGTAGCTTGCTTACCAACCACTTGGTTCTGGGTTCAGTCCCACTGTGTAGCAGCTTGGGCAAGTATCTTCTACTATAGCCTCGGGCCGACCAAAGCCTTGTGAGTGGATTTGATAGATGGAAACTGAAAGAAGCCTGTTGTATATATATATATATATATATATATATACATACATATATGTATGTACATATATGGTTGTGTATCTGTATTTGTCCCCCCAACTTCGCTTGACAACTGATGCTGGTGTATTTGCGTTCCCGTAACTTAGCAGTTTGGCAAAAGAGACCGATAGAATAAGTACTAGGCTTACAAAGAATAAGTCCTGGGGTCGATTTGCTTGACTAAAGGTGGTGCTCCAGCATGGCCACAGTCAAATGATTGAAACAAATAAAAGAATAAAAGAATATATTTATGTATTTAAACTGATTGAGCTTGCTGTGAAATTAAGCTGAAGATAGCTTTTCAGCAGCTTGAAGTGAGTATGAGACTGACTGATTTCATTATTTAACAATTAGGTATACTAATGATTGCTCGACCATGTATTTTGTGCCATTATGCAGATGAGTTTTTATAAGGTACATATTTGTTTGTATATAAATAATTAACCTTTGGCTACTATCTTCAGCGGGAGAAGTGAATGGACCATGGTAATTTGTTAAATAACAATGAAATTGAGTGGCCTGATGCACATTCTGTTATGCCAAAAAGACTCTTCTGAGCTTAATTTCACATAGCTACATACCTGTCTATGTCCATATATTTATTTATAAACATAAAGGCAGCAATTCACGAGGCTCTGGCTGGTCCAAGGCTTTAACAAAAAGATACTTGCCTAAAGTGTCATACAGTGGGACTGAACCTGAAACCATGTTGTTGGGAAAGTGAACTTCTTAACCACATATCTATGTCTGTGCCCTTGCCCTTTTATATATTATTTAATTCCAATATTAGCACTACTGATTGATGTAATAACTTCTCTGATTTCAGCTGAAATGAATGGCAATGTAGGTGTTGTTCACTATGTGAAAGAGAAATCTGATAGCCAGTGGATACTCAAAGATGGACCACATGCTCCATATGTGATGCTCATTGAAGCTGCTAATTTCAATCTGTGAGTTTATTGACTTCATTATATATTTTCCTAATTACAAATAAATTATAAACCTCTCTGATCAAGCAGATGTACAGTCAAAAGTATTCCAGCTATGACCATCCTGTCTTTTTACTAGTATCTTGGACTACATTATCTAACATGTTCTTAACTTTTTTATTCAGATAGTAGGTGTGATTTGAGGAAGATCTGGCTGTTATTTCTTGCAGGTTTAGTGTCCTCAAATATTGTTGAAGTAGCAGAAACAGCAGAGTAGTAGACTTCCAAATTCAAATAGCATAGAAGTATTTGCTTGCTTGCTTGCTTCATGCTCTTGCTTGATAGGCTTGGGGTTATCCTAGATTAGTGGCCCCAAAGACATGACATTATTATGTGCAGAGCCAACTAGATCCACCAGTGCTCTCCATTTTCAGAGGTCCCATACCAGCTCCTCTACATCCTAGTATGGAAGTTGACTCTGTATATCACCTCTCTAACCTCAATAAAATAACTACAATGTACTGGCATTGATTCAATCAATTATATCCCACCCTTGTAAATTTTGCAGCTTTTTGCCAAAGTAAGACAACCCAGCTGGTACTAGTGCCACATGAAAAGCACCCAGTACACTCTGTAAAGTGGTTGGTGTTAGGAAAGGCATTCAACCATAGAAATCAAGCCAAAACAGATGAAGCGTGGTGCAGCGCTCCAGCTTGCCAGCATGGAAAACAGATGTTAAATGATGATGATGATGATGATGAAGAAATCATCATTATTATTCATATCATTGTTGAGTGTTAGATGATGAAATACTCAGTAGTATTTGGTTACATCCCACTAAGGTTAACCATTACTCTTCTGGGGCTAATAACATGAGTACCCAGTAGAGTACTATGGTCAGTATGATTGATTAGCCCCTTCTTTGAAACTTGTGGTCGTCAACCTAAGTTAGAAATTGTCAGAAATTATTTTTATTAGAACAGTGAATCAGCAGAATAAACTGGTGCATCAGAAGAAATGCATTCTGGATCCGTATGTTTTTGTTCAAACTCTACCAAGATCAGCTTAGCTTTTCATGTTTTCAGAGTTGACAAAATACCAGTTAAGAACTGGAGTCTATGCAAACTGCTCTCCCACAACCCTGCCAATTTCTGGACATAAGTCTGTGCTAGAAACAATTATTATTATGGCAGTGAGCTGGCAGATTCATCAGCATGTTGGACAAAATATTTAGTGGCTTTTCTTCTGTTTCTTTACTTTCTGAGTTCAGATTTGCCATGGTTGACTTTCATTCTTTCGGTGTTTGATAAAATGAATACCAGTTGAACATAAGTCGATATAATCAACTTAGCTCTTTCCACTAAAATTGTTAGCCTTGCACCAAAATCTGAAACTGTAATTATTATTATTAGTATTAAAGGTGGCAAGCTAGTAGAATTGTTAGCACACCAGGCAAAATGCTTAGCAGCATTTTGTCTGTCTTTATATTCTGAGTTCAAATTCTGCTCATTCTGACTTTGCCTTTCATCCTTTTGGAGTTGTTAAAATAAGTACCAGTTGAGCACTGGGGCCAATTTAATCAATTTATCCCCTCCCTAAAATTGCAGGCCTTGTGCCAAACTTTGAAACCGTTATTATTATTTTTAAGGTGGTGCGCTGACCAAATCGTTAGCATGCTGGGCAAAATGCTTAGTAGCATTTCATCTACCTCAAGATCAAATTCTGTCGAGGTCAGCTTTGCTTTTCATCCTTTCAGGGTCAGTAAATTAAAGTACCAGTAAAACACTGGAGTCAATGTAATCGACTAGTCCCCTCCCTTAAAATGTCAGGCTTTGTGTCTTTAGGAGAAAGGATTATTATTATTGTTGGCGGCGTCCTCCTCCTTCTCCATCACCACCACCACCACCAACAACAACAACAAGTGGTGGAATGGCAGTAATTGAATGTCAGACTAGATGCTTTACAATATTTAGTTTTGCACCATTATATTTTGGGTTCAGAATCCACCAAAGTAAACTTTGGAATTTATCTCTAGGGAATGGTGACATATTCAAGTTAGATATTGGATATGATTAGGCTGACCTCGTGTCAGCATGAGAAATGATGACTGTTATTACAGTGGTATTCCTCATTAAAAAAAAATTACATGGGCATTACACATATTTATTTTGCCCAATAAATCTGAGGCCTTGTATGCTATTTATGAACTTATTATCAAAATAGTGCAGGAGATGTTGATAGAGAAGAGCTTTGCTGTAACCAACACTCTGCTTTTCACCTCTCTACATGACAGTTATTATAGTGGTAAACCTCATTTAAAGAAATTGCATGGGCATTAAATGTATTTCTTTTGCTTAATAAATCTGAGGCCTTATATATTATTTACAAACCCATTAAAATAGTGCAGGTGTTGTTGATAGAGTTTTACTGTGATCTACCCAGCACTCTGCTTTTCATTTACTGATCTTTAGCTGAAGGGATCGATTAATTATATTATGATGACCATTTATTCTGCAGGCAGAACATCACTGAGTTGATTGACTCTGGAAGAGTTAATGGGATACTGGTCATAGATGCCAATGGTGCATCACAGCTACCACCTGAGGGATTTTCTGCAGATAAATCTTGTCCAAATGATGGCTATGGTAAGAGCTATGCGTTTATTGCTTTCCTGTTCACACTTACAATATAGCAAGAAAGAAGGTTTGAGACCTGATATGGAAGATGTTCTGTCATTTTGGTTTTGTTTGTTTATGTGAGCAGGTTTCTAATTTGAAGTGTATTTCTAGGCTTAATGTAGATGCAGGTGCAACTGTGTGACAAGAATTTTGCTGCCCAACCACATGGGTCTGGGTTCAGTCTCACTGCTTAGTACCTTGGGTAAATGTCTTCTACTCATTGATCATTGATTTTAGTGAGGAGAATAAAATCAGTGTCTGTCTTCCTCTTTCTCTAACTTATATGTATATATTTATGTATCCATCTGTCCTTTCTTCCTCCACCTCTCTTTCCCCTCCTTTCCCTGCTTGCTTGGATTGGATGAATTTATTGATGCAGATTTGCTGTGGTTGGATGCACTTTCTGTCATCAACCTTTACCTGCTTCCAAGTAATGTAATATTTCTCCATAGGCAGTCATGTTTTCACAGAATATCACAAATGAATGACATTCATTTACATTATGCAATATCAAGACAGGGAGACACAAACATATAGACACACACACTCATACATACATACATACAAGCAAGTACTTATATGATGGACTTCTTTCAGTTTTTGTCTACCAAATCCACTCACAAGGCTTTGGTTGCCCTAGTTGCTATAATAGAAGACATTTGCTCAAGGTGACACAAAACAGGACTGAACCCATGTTGAGAAGCAAATTTCTTACCACACAGTCATGCTTGCACCTATTTGCAGGGGTGTTTAGCTGTTATTTTTAGCACATTTCAGGATCACATCATACCATCCGCGTTTCTTTGTCACTGATGTGTTGATGTTTTTCAATATATTTCTCCCCATAAACATATTTAATGGTCTTTTACTGGGATTTAAGCAGAAAAATATTAAAAAAGTAAAGAAGAATAATTTTTTTTTCTATAGTCATATGAATTCCCATGTGTAGAACAAATTCACAACAATTTTCTGAAAATCCCCCCACACACATACATACACCAAGTTACATGGGATTATATGGCATGCTTAAAGTAGAATTCCACCAGTTTTTCAACCCAATATTTACGTGCTATTTATAGATTTATGTGTGTTTTGAGATATACTATTCCAAAAATAAAAAAAAAATTAATGTTTCTGGTTCTCTTGAAAGTTTATAAAATTCTTATGATGCCAACAACTTGCAATTCTTGCTGGTGAGAATAACATTTCTAAAATGGGTCAAGAAATTCAAAGGATTTCTTTGAATAATATTTTTATTTGGATTTTTTCTCTTGCTTATCTCCTTTTTTTTAAAAATAACTTTTGTAGGATTATACTGGAACAACACCATGTACAAAAATTGCAGAAGTGTCCAGTGGAATCCTCCAGGAAATGGTATGATGTTTCAGGACTTTAGCATTCCTATTTTTTTATTGGACAGTCCCAAAGAAGTTGAGTACATTATTGAAAAAGTAAGTAACATTTATTTGATTCTGTATAGTTTTTAAGTTATCAAACTGCAAATCAAAATATCTGTACATTGACTCATGTTTATTTATGGGTGCAGCCATGGCTGTGTGGGTTTGCTTCTCAACCATATGGTTCTTAGTTCACTTTCATTGCACACCACTTTGGGTAAGTGGGTCTTTTTTCTTCATGTTGACTAAAAGTTTTGTAAATGAAAATTGGTGTATGGGACATGTATAGAAACCTGTCAGTAATACTGTTCCTATTCTTGACTGCTTTGTCTCATACATTAAAGCCACCACCTGACCTTTGGGTGTATTTAGCAGAATTCAGTTTGTTGCAAACATTTGGCCAGATTTGCTTCCTTCCACCAGTTTCAGATGTTCTGGTATTCTCTTCTGAGAGAGAGACACAAACAGACAGACAGAAGCCTAATATGAGTGTTTTACCATAACATGATTTTGGACTGCCAGGTTGCTATAGTACTGAGCAATGTGATTAAGTGTTTTTACCCTCTCATCATTAGTGTGTTGTACTTGTGGCTGAGTTTATCTTTGCTCTAAACGGGTTGTTGTTGTTGTTGTTGCTTTCAAACCAACATATCTTGTTTTTTTTTGTTTTTTTTTAATATATGCCTTTCTGTTTCTAATTCAGTGTTATGAAAAATATAACGACCCTGAAAATAACACAGGATTGCAATACCCACTGTGTGCAGCTGAGCTGAAAGACTACATGAATGCTGCCAAAGATTCGATGACATGCATGCGACGTTCCAGCCACATAACATCTTTAACCACCAGCATATCGCAATACTGTGATCCACTCAGTAACAACAATGTTATTGGTTTTGTTAATCCAAAATCAGTTGATGACCAACTTGCAGAGAAGTCTGTTATTATTGCCGGATCCAGGGTAGCTGTTTTAGCATTGTTTGTTGTTGTTATTTATTTGTTTATATTTTTACGTCTTTTCCTTTTATTAAATTAATTCATTTATTAAAACTTCCTTAAGCTGTTACATATGATCAAAAGTGTTCCACTCATAACCACCCCATCTTTTTTTGTATATCAGGAACCTGTCCACTGTGTGCTTCCTTTTTTTTTTCTAAGGTGCTAGGGTATGATTTCAGGAAGATTTGGCTACTACTTCTAGCAAATGAAGCAAGCATGTAACGGCTCCCTCATTGGTTCATTTCCTGATGAATGGGGAGAGCTGCTTGCGTTTAAAATGACTGTTCTGTTATACGACTAGTTGAGTGATGTACAGCTATCACTTGTACTGTATTATGTCCATGGACAAGACACTTTTAACAAGCAAATGAGGCTCAGCCTCTCCACCTCTAACTAGGTACTGCAAGGTAGGAACAGTTCATTGCTGTTCACAATGGCAGCACAGGTAAATTTGGTAAGATCTTTGTTAGTTTGCAGTACTAAGCTCAAAACCTGTTGCTCTGGATATAACAAGTTGGAGTTGAATGTATTGGTGTGGGCTCTGCCAAGTTGTCATGCCGTAGAGATACTTCATTATAATGACACTCCAGGAAATACAGGGAAAAGGGGAGACGATTTGGTGAAGTGACCACAGCTAGTTTTCAATTTGGAATCATTGCAAATTTGTGACTGGTTAGAGAGAGAAAACATGAAGGTAGTAATATGGGGATGAGTCAAGTTTTATTTCTTTTTGGTAAGCAAAAGTTTAAAAAAAAAAAGCACGAAGGATGTAAATTTGTTAAAATTTAAATTAAAGCTTATTCCTGATTTAGAGATGTTGTTAATGAATTGACTTGACACTATCAGGGCTTCACTCCCACTTTGTGGTTAGTTATAGGTAGGTTATCCATGCAGATGTAAAAGCAATTTTTCCAACACAACTTATGGTTAAAACAGTGTTTCCTCACCTATTTTTCCCCCAGGCCCCACTATAGCTTTCCAGAAAAATGTCTGCCCCACCGGTGAAATATCCTTAAAGAAATATCCACACTAGGGCACTAGACTAGTGCTATACTGTAGCTAATAATCTTCACATAGTATGCTTGGCTGGAGGGATTGGTTTGGCTAGGTTGAGTATAGATGTAGTATATTTGCTGTGAAAAAAAGATTTTCACAATTCCATATTTTACTAAGAAAAAAGAAGAAAAATATTTTAGATCCCACACCCCACCACAATTTACCAAGGCCCAACGTTGGGAATCACTGGGTTAGAAGAGTGGACAAAACAAAAGGTCTCTATGGGTATTTTGTTCTTTGTTTTTGTTTTTTTTTTAGTCTTCTCTTTCTTGGGATTCATGCTACTAATCTAATGACTTGCTTCTTGCTGGCTTATAGCTTCTTTTAACATGAACACAGGTGTTCTTGTCAAGACAAGTGCTGCTTCATTTAATCTGCTTGTGTAGAAGTCTATTGTTAATTATGTGTATTATCCTCTCTCTAGATGGATTACATGAATATGTTTGAGAATGTAAATAATAGTGCTGACAATCCAATCACCAGCATTGTGGCTCTTTTGTCTGCCGCTGAAGCCATTGGAAGATTTAAAGAAGACTTTATCAATTCACAAGAGAACAAGACCATCCTGTTTGCACTTTTCCAAGGGGTAAGTGGTGACATGCAGTGTTTTATCCATTTTCAATTTTTTGTTTGTTTCATCATCATCATCATTTAACGTCTGTTTTCCATTCTGGCATGGGTTGACACTGGTGCTTTTATGTGTTACAGGCAAGGGTGCTTTTTATGTGGCACCAGCACCCACAAGCCCACAAGGTTAGGATCACTTAGCTAAAGAAGGATGCAGGAGACATCCCTGTATGCAAGGACAACCATAATTTTACTTAACTTGATGTTAAATTCAAATTACGACAAACGTAAATAAACAAACGAAGTTTGCTTTTAGAAGCGTTGAGATGTCTTAGAAAGTTAAAGAAGTGATTTTTAAATTCTGAATCGCAGAATAATGCTAATAATATAGCCTGAACAGGATAAACTACCCCTATTTTGCAGAGAAAAGTGTAGGTGGCTAGCTGTGGACTTGATGTATCTTCTCAAGCACAGCAAATTGCCAGAAGTCTTGGTCTCTTGTCATCCTCTCTGTGAGGCCTACCATCTGAAGATCTTTTCTCACTATGTCCAGCCTCTGTTAATTAAAATGTCAAAATTGATAAGGTAGTTGACTACCTACTCATAGGTTGTTAATTCAAATCTGTTGCAAAAATTTTTGTTGAATTTATTGATAGACCACAGTATTCTATAATCTTATTAATTTGTGAAGGCACATGGCTGAGTGGTTAGAGTGTTGGGCTGACAATCATGAATTAGTGAGTTTGGTTCAAGGACCAGGCTGTGTGTTGTGTTTTTGAACAAGACACTATTTTTTTCATGATGCTCCAGTATACTCAACTGAGGAAATAAGTTGTGATGTCACTTGTGCCAAGCTGTATTGGACTTTGCCTTTCCTTTGGACAACATTGGTGTCGTGGAGAGGGGAGACTGGTATGCATGGGTGACTGCTGGTCTTTTACAAACAACCTTGTCTGGACTTGTGCCTCAGAGGGGAATTTTCTACATGCAAACCTATGGTCATTCATGACCATAGAGTTGTTAGTGAATATATACCAGTATATCAGACTTTCTTAGAGAAAACTTAATAGGGCTGTGACTACCATTGAGATAGGAAAACTGACTAAAATATGAAATGCAAAGTTGATCTTAGTAGAATTTGAACTCAGAATGTGAAGACAAGTGAAATGCTGCTAAGCATTTTGTCTGGCATGCTAACAGTTCTGCCAGCTCATCGCCTTGATGATGATGGTTGTGGTGGTAGTAGTAGTAGTAGTAACTGTATATGTACATGTGTGTGTGTGTATATATATTTATATATATATATATATTTGAAAAAAATGAATAGAAATGGTTTTTCTGATAATTTTTCCACTAATAACTAGATGTTTATAAGTTAATAAAACTTTTCGTGACTATTTTGAAGGGGGTGATGTTAAAACTTAGGTAAATAAATTTTTTTTTTAAACATAACTTGTCTGAGAATTTTTGATTATCACTTTGTATAGAATAACTTTTTCCATTAATTATAACAGTTTTTATATTAATTATAATTAATTATCCAACTTACCAATGTTTGGATGAATTATTTTTGTTTCTTTTTAATTATTTATATGATTCTTTTATATTAATTAGGAAGCTTTTGACTATATTGGATCAAGCCGCATGGTCTATGATATGGAAGTAGGCAGTTTCCCAACGTCATTTCGCAAAACTGGTGGCTTAAGTTATTCTCGGGCTTTGCAAAAGATTGGTTTGAATCATCTGTCTCACTTTTTGGAAGTGAACCAGCTAGGCTACAGAGAAAACGAGGCAGAAAATGTCTGGCTACACACAGACCCAATTAGTTACAATTCAAATATTTCCACTGAGGTAAAATAGCTTTTTCTTCGTTTTTTTCCTTCATATTGTAACTTAAGTCTTTGATTGATGAAATTATATTTTTGTTATTAATTTCTTAGGCTGGAATAAGACCACATATTTTAGGGCAGAGGCTCCCAAAATAGGTGGTACTGCCCTCTCCTTGGGGCAGCAAAAAGCGGGTGGCACATTGAAAAATGTGGGGCAACAATGGGGTGGCTGAAATGGGGCAATGGGTGTAAAAACAACAAAGTAATGGGTTAATCAGTTTAAGTTTTATTTGTGAAATATAGTGGTTTTGAATTTGTTTCGGAAAGTGGTCAATGTAGGAGGGGCGCTAGGAATGTAGCTTAGGTGCCAAGGGGGTGGCAGCCCGAAACAGTTTGGGAACCACTGTTTTAGAAGAGTATAGTCTATTTATATTGACCCATGATATGTGTTTTTGTGTTGGCACTCCGTCGCTTACCACGTCAAGGGTTCCAGTTGATCCGATCAACAGAACAGCCTGCTCGTGAAATTAAAGTACAAGTGGCTGAGCACTCCACAGACACGTGTACCCTTAACGTAGTTCTCGGGGATATTCAGTGTGACAGTGTGACAAGGCTGACCCTTTGAATTACAGGCACAACAGAAACAGGAAATAAGAGTGAGAGAAAGTTGTGGTGAAAGAGTACAGCAGGGTTCGCCACCATCCCCTGCTGGAGCCTCATGAAGCTTTAGGTGTTTTTGCTCAATAAACACTCACAACGCCCGGTCTGGGAATTGAAACCGCGATCCTATAACCACGAGTCCGCTGCCCTAACCACTGGGCCATTGTGCCTCCACTTTATATATAATGATATAACTCATACTTATTTGACTCCAAAAGAACAAAAGATAGTCAACCCCTGCAAAATTTGGATGAAACAGTTTCGTTCAGTATCTACAGATTTGGCCATCCGTTGCCGTTTTTCTTAATATTATCAAATCAAAATTTACCATTTATTCCCTGTTGGTCATAGAACATGACATTTATGGGGTTATCTTTTTTTTTCCCCTATCTTTTAGTTTTGATTGAGCTGTTTCTTATTGATTTTCAGGTACCCCTTTTCTACATATATCTTGGATTGCACAACACACGTGTCTCTCCTCTTACCAGCCATGCTACTATACTTGCCCCTCACTCTCTTCCACACTAACTACTTTGCCCAAACCCTAGGGTATCAATCCTGTAGCATTCCCTTCCTACCCACATTTTCCCTCTTAGACTGACTAAAATATGTTCAGGATAAACATCAGCTGCATTGATTTCACTAGTTTGATATGGCCTGTGAATGTTGTGACCACTACCCACATTCACCCATTCTCTTTTCTAACTGAATGAAAAGAAACAAAAAAATGTACATGCACTAGTATTGGTTTCAAATTTTAGCACAAGGCCAGCAATTTAGGGGAAGGTCTAAGTCATTTACATCGACCCAAGTGCTCAACGGGTACTTATTTTATGAACCTTGAAAGCAAAGTCAACCTTGGTAGAATTTGAACTCAGAACATGAGGACATGAAATATTGCTAAGCATTTTGCCTGGCGTGCTAACAATTTTGCCAGCTCACCACCTTTACATGCACTAGTATTAAGGTACATTTACATACATCAAATTGCTATACCTTTGGATTTATATGCTCTCAAATATCAATTGTATGATACTTCATTTGTATGTATGTATGTAATGAAAATGCACTTACACATGTGCACACTATAATCTCTGTTTCTATTTCAGATTGACGGTCTGGTGAAAAGGATAAAAAAAATTGGAGAACAGCTGAATGTTACCATAATGGAACCAGATACTTCTCGTCCTTTGCCTCCGTCTTCTGCTCAACGTTTCCTGCGGGAAACTGCACTACCAACTGTTATGCTCACTAACCACGAAAAAGAGTACACAAACATGTAAGTCTTCCTCGAAAGATACACAAGTCTCTACAATGTCACAATTTATTTTATAGTTTTGTCTTCATACCATCTTTTGTTATTTTTCTGGTTTTGGTCTTTGGACTTCAGCCATGCTGGGGCAGAGTTTTCAAGAATCTTAAACAATTATATTAACCTGAGTATTTTATTGATTTTATAAGGGACAGTGGTAAAGTCCAACAGGACATCTATAACAATTTATTTTTTTGACCTTGCATCTCTTATTGTATTGAATTGTATGAGGTCAGTTGCATAAAGAAGTCCTACCACTTAAAGTGGAGGGATGTTGCAGAAGAGAGAGACCCAGGAAGACAGGGAATGAAGTATTGAAGACTGATCTCAAAATGCTGAACCTTATGCAGATGACTGAGGATTGAGATATGTGGCATATTGCTGTACTTGAGAAGAACTACTCACCACAACAGAATTGCGATCCAAAAAGCACTGGTGTTGGTGCCATATAAAAAGCACCCAGTGCACTCTGTGGAATGGTTGATGTTAGGAAGGGCATCAAATTGTAGAAATCAAGCCAAAACAGACTTGGAATATGGTGTGGCCCCTGGCCTTGCCAGTTCCTGTCAAGCCATCCAACCCATGCCAGCATGGAAAATGGATGTTAAATGTTGATGATGATGTATGTAGTAAATAACACTTTCAACATTTATTCATATATATGTTTGTTTATCAGTAATTGATGAAAACCAATGATTTTGGTCTTCATCATGGTTCATTGGATATTATGTATCTGTTATTGGCTAATTAGACTGACCCAGCATAGAAATAATCGTCTCAACTATAAGCAGAAGGCTTGAAAATTTGTGGGGAGAGGCATAGTTGATTACATTGACCCCCACCTTAAAAGGATGAAAGGCTAAGTCAACCCTGGCAGAATTTAAATTCACTACATAAAGCTGTAAGAAATGCTGCGAAGCATTTTGTCCAGTATGCTAACAATTCTGTCAGCTTGCTGCAATAATAATAATAATAATAATAATAATAATAATAGTAATAATAATAATAATAGTAATAATAATAATAACAATAACAATAACAACAACAATAACAATAACAATAACAACAACAACAACAACAATTTCAAATTTCAAATTTATGCACAAGGCCAGCAATTTGGGGGGAGGTTGTAAGTTGATCACATTGGCCAGTGTTGAACTGGTACTTTTAATGACCCCGAAAGGATGAAAAGCAAAGTCAGCCTCAGTGGAATTTGAGCTCAGAATGTTTGTATTGATAGGGGTTTCACCTATTGGGGCTCTTCTGTGTCTGTGCTGTGTAAGTGATTCAGCTGTTGGTGTATTTGTTATAGACAGTTCTTAATTTGCTGGCATAGGCACAAGCATGGCTGTGTGGTAAGAAGCTTGTTTCCCAACCACATGGTTCTAGGTTCAGTCCCACTGTGTAGCATCTTGGGCAAGTGTCCTCTACTATAGTCTTGGACTAACCAAAGCCTTGAAACTGAAAGAAGCATTATCTCGTGTGTGTGTCCTCTCCACTACAGTTTGACAACTGGTGTTGGTTTGTAACTTAGAGACTTGGCAAAGTAAAACTGATCAAATAAGTACTAGCCTTTAAAGATAAAAGTACTGTTGGGGTTGTTTCATTCGACTAAAAAGTTCTCCAAGGTGGTGCTCCAGCATGGCTACAGTCTAATGATTGAAACAGATAAAGGGTAGTGGAGCACCATGAGCATGGCTGCTTAGTGGATTAGTGTAAACCTCCACCTTGAAAAGTCTTCCGAAAGCTGAGGTTGCCTAGGTTGTTCTTGAACTGGCTCCCAGACATAAATTTCTGTAGCTCTTTCCACTTTTGTGTGTGTGATTGTCCAGTTTGATGTTGGTTTCAATTCAAGGCAGTCAAGAGATGACATAATCCTTTATTGTTAGTGGCCAGTTGAGGACTTCATTGATGCATTCAGCTCTTCTATCATGTGTTCTTACCATGAATAAGAAGTATTGATCTATCAGCACTTAGAAAAGGTAGAGTTCTTGAGGACGGAGGACAATATATAGCTTTTAATGTATCATAGAACCTCTTCCAGTCATGCTTTTCAGCATAATACTGCATCTTTTCTGGGGGGTTTTTTTGTTTTTCTTTGTCTCTTTGTATGAGCCTTAAATGTTTTTGTATATTTTGTGATCTCTCTATGATTGAGGTGCAGGTGTAGCAAGAGGTTTGCTTCCCAACCATATGGTTCTGCGTTCAGTCCTATTGCATAACATCTTGGGAATGTCTTCTTTAGCCCTAGGCTGACCAAAGCCTTGTGTGTGGACTTCGTAGACAGAAACTGAAAGATGCAGTATCTCGTGTGTGTGCCAATGTCTATCCTTATCTTGACTTTGTTTGATAGTTGGAAAATGATTGTCACTCATACAGGCAGTGTCATTCATTCCTGTTTCCTCATTGTTGAACTCAGGAATTCAGGTCTATCAGACTTGCCTATTCTTCCTCAACTGTTACTTCACTAAACTGTAAGTTGGATAACAGTTTTAGTTGAGTGAATTGACTCCAATACTTAATTTTTGTTAAGCTTGGTACTTATTCTATTGGTCTCTTTTGCCAAACCTCTAAGTGATGGAGATGTAAACACACCAACACCAGTCAAGTGGTAGTTGGGGAGAAACACACACACATATATATATATGTATGATGGGCTTCTTTCAGTTTCCATCTACCAGATCAGCCCACAAAGCTTTGGTCGGCCTGAGGCTAGAGCAGAAGACACTTGCCGAAGGTGCCGCACACTGGGATTGAACCCAGAGCCATGTGGTTGGGAAGCAAGCTTCTTACCTCACAGCCACACCTGTGCCTATTATTTATATTTGATTTGTATCTTCATTTCTTTGGGTGATACATTTTCATCTGTTGGGACTGCTATTTTAATTCAGAGGCTTTTCTTGTCCTTGACAACAATGCCTGACAGATTAGACTTAATCCTTCTATTTCTTTGGATTGGTCACTTGATATTTTTCTGAGCTTTTCTCTAGCGTATATTTACGTTACCCTGTTTCTTGTTGGTGCGTCACAACTGGCATAATTTCCTGTGCCAGGTGATGAGAGGCTAAAATGTGACAAAGAGACAGAAACGGGTGTGTTGCTGTAGAGGAGATACAGGGTTACCCAGTCAAAGAGAGAGAGAGAGAGAGTGAAGAATCAAGAATGGAAGAGAGAGTGAGAGGGTGAGAGTGCAAAAGATGTGTTATACAAAGGCTGATGAGGATTGTCAGTATGTTCTTTATAATGCTTATTCTCTTCTCTCAATAATCAAACCATTCCACTTTTGTTAGTCTCCAAGCACCATTTTTCACTCAAATTGAGAACATCAACAACTCACTTTTGCATCTTTGCTTTACCTGGAATATAACACAGATGAAACAGAAGACTCAGTCTTCACCATCATAAAATTTTAATTTTATTTTATTCTTTTTTGTTTTCTATTTTTAGATATTACAACAGTATGTTTGATCTTGGAGAACTAATTGGTGTGGATTATATTCCGGGTGGTGATATAGAGAACCTTACACTTTCAAAACAAGTCCTCCTCTTGACTAACATATCTACAGTTTTGGCACAGACACTCTTTGAATTAGGTACTGGTCAAAATGGATCTCATATAAAAGCAAACAGTTCTATAGTAAGTTATTTGAAATATCACAATTTTTTAGGTGTGTTTTTTTTTTAAGGTGGATGGCAGGTACATAGACTTTTTATGAGTAACCTGGGTTTATCAAAGTTTGGCTTATCATGCAAGCAGGACTAAAGTGGATTGATTGATTGATTGATTGACTTTTACTGTTCAGGGACTTTGGTTAATGAGTAAATATACTCACATTGTTCTCATTGTATCAGATCTACAAGAGGGTGCTGAAAAGTTACTGGCATTAAGAGTATTGCAAAAGACCTGGTTGGAAGCCCAATCTTCCCAGTTCCTTTACAGGGCTTAGAAAAACTGAAAGACTGCTGCAATTAAGAGTGTGAGTCTGAGAGGGGAATATATTGAATAAAATCATAATTAACTGATCTTCCTGTATTTCCTTTTACCCAGAGCCAGGAATATCTCAGCACCTCCTCGTACATTATCTTGGAAAGATATTCAAGGGTAACTTGTTGTATTATCTGAGCTCCCACATTAGGAGATTTGAGTTAAATGTTTCAAGGTAATGAAATGGTTATAATATATCTGGTGGTTTTGTTTAGATTGGTGACTTGTATTTCTCAATGACATCTGTTTTCAGCTAGGTGAACTGGGCTTTTGAGAGCTGGATATCATTTGTGAGAGAATATTGCAGCACTGGTGATTGAGTATAAAATTAATCTCCTAACTGCCAGTTGGGTAACACCCTGTTGATGCAACCATAACATTCTTTTACATCTCACTCTGTCACATTAGAAATAGCAGCCAAATTCACTGTTGAATTGCACTTTACTATCTTTAAAAAAGTTCATATTGAATGATAATGTAGTCCTAGATATTCTGGTTGAATAAAGAACTGGATGACTATAGTAGAAAAGCTTATTACTGGATGGTCTCAATGAGAATGCCTCTGATCATGTCTACTTGGTCAGGTTGGCATGGCACTAAACAACATTTCATTTGCAGTAATAAGGTGAAAGAGAGAAAATAAGAAGTTATTGATGTCTAGAGGATAAAACAGTTTTTGACTCTACCTCTATTTTCAGGAGACTCACTTTTAGCAAATAGAAATAGAAAAGAATTGATGGATAGTAAAATTCTGTTGGTTAGGCAGATCTGCAAATATAAGCAATTCTTGGAGATAGCTTTTCTTAAAAGCATTTATAGAGGTAAATTTTTACTGCTGTTGTTTAGCAGACCTATGAGCAAGGTATTCCAGTTGTGTTTATCTTGTCTTTTTCCTTGAGTATTTAAGACTACAGTATTCAATGTGTCCTCTCTGTTTTTATGACAGTATGATGTATTATCTGAAGGATACTAGTTGCTATTTCTAGCAGATCAAGTGACTCTCTTATTTACTTGCAAGACTTAATTCTTTTCTGATTTGGTAGATGCAATGTACTTTGCCTAAAAAGGACTGAACCCAAAGTGATAGCAAGATTGCTCCTTATATATATCCAAGGGGCCAGTAGTGTTAAACCTTCATTATTTTAATGTTATATATCTTTGTCAATGGAAGATGAGTTATATAATTTCAATGTCCTTTGTTTGTGACAGGTTGCTGAATTATTGTATTGTTACATCTGGAACAGTAGCTGCTCTATATTCCACTCAGTCATAACAAGTGATCATGTCAAAAGTTTTGGTAAGTATCTTGTAAAATTTGTATTTCTGTATCCCCTCCTTCCTGCTCTCTGCTGTAAGACCCTGCCCCCAAAACACTAGTCCTTACTTCAAGTAAGAGCACAACATTAGATCCTCCTCCTCCTCCTCCTCCCCACTTCCTATGCCATCCTCCCACCTTCCTTCCATCCTCTCCCCTCTTCCTTATTGATATCATCGTCATCATCATCATAATATGTCTTTTATGTCCATATTACTATGTTAATGTGGAGGCGCAATGGCCCAGTGGTTAGGGCAGCGGACTCGCGGTCATAGGATCGCGGTTTCGATTCCCAGACCGGGCGTTGTGAGTGTTTATTGAGCAAAAACACCTAAAGCTCCACGAGGCTCCGGCAGGGGATGGTGGCGAACCCTGCTGTACTCTTCCACCACAACTTTCTCTCACTCTTTCTTCCTGTTTCTGTTGTGCCTGTAATTCAAAGGGCCAGCCTTGTCACACTCTGTGTTACGCTGAATATCCCCGAGAACTACGTTAAGGGTACACGTGTCTGTGGAGTGCTCAGCCACTTGCACGTTAATTTCACGAGCAGGCTGTTCCGTTGATCGGATCAACTGGAACCCTCGATGTCGTAAGCGACGGAGTACCAACAACAACCATGCTAATATGAGTTGGATGGGTCTTCTCCAGTTCAGTGTTTCGCTCCATGTTGCATCCCCTTGTTACCTCTTCCATGAAATTTAGCAACCCGAGGTCAATCTTCACCATTTCTTTGCTCATCTGTTCTGCAAGAAGGTTTCTTTCCGCTTGGATTTCTTGATCCTTCTTCACCCAGCTGTCAGCCTTAGTGTACATCTCATGTCTGTTCTCTATCAGCACTGATACAGAACAGAACATTGTTTCAGTTTCCGATCTGCTTCTTGCTGATCCAGACAATCATTGGTCTATCATTTATAGTAATCAGCCTTGTGGTAAAAAGCTTGCTTCCCAACTACATGGTTTCAAGTTCAGTCCTACTGCCTGGCACCTTGGGCAAGTGTTTTTTTTTTTTTTGCTATAACACTGGACCAACCAAAACTTTGTGCATGGATTTAGTAGACAGAAACTGAAAGATGTTTGTTGTTTTATATGTGTGTGTGTTACTGTTTCCTTGACTGTGTGTGATAGATGTAAAAAAAGTGTTACCATCATGCTAGGAGTGTCCTTTGTTTATAATCTATGAAAATATGTTTGCTCAAGGGGAAATATTACCTTAATTGGAAACCGGTTTGTGACAGGATGGGCATCCTGCCATAGAAAGCCTGCCTCAACAAATTCCATATGACTGATGCAAGAATGGAACAGTGAACATTTAAATGATGATGATGATGATGATGTCCCTTGAAAATTTGTTTATGGGTGATTATAAAGTGCTGGCCAAATTGATGAGGCTTTTTTTTAACATACAGCCTTCCAACTGAAAAGTCAGTTATTCATATCCTATCATTGTTCCCTTATGCCTGACAACAGCAACATCATATAGATATAATTCACTGCTGTAATTAAAAATATTGTATAAGTGATGAGTGTTGTTGATTAGCTCTAGGTCACACTCTGATTGAATGTACCTATGATTAAATGCAGTCCTTCCATGACCATCTTATCACTTATTTTCAAATATAATGCATCTAGAATTAACCTATTAGCATTCAAATCACTCTGTCAAATGTGCTACTTATTTATTCACATTGTTTTGAATTAATCATGTGTTATCTTGTAGCTTTGAGATTTCAATGATACAAGTGTTTATTTTTAGAATGACATTACAGGACAGGTGTGAGAAGCCAGATCTGGCCAGTTTGAACATAAAACAAATTGAACATTTGGGCTAGATACAGCCGATATAAATGCTAAAGGGTTAAATCATCCAATGTGTCCTTTTTTTTTTAAGATCATAGTATGTGCTTTGATGGGGATTTTTATGCTGCTTCCTTCAAGGCAAATGACCAGGTTAGCTTGTCCTGTAGAAGGTAAAGGGAGATCATCGCAGTGTATTCTCACTTCAGTTATTACAACACGGCTAATGGTCTTAAGAGATCAGTTTCAAATTTGATAAACGAACTGTAATTAAAATAGAAAAATAAAATGAAGGAAATTATTAAACAGGAATAAAAGTAATTTTCTTCGCAGGTAAGAAAACAGGATTCAACTACTAGCTGGGAAGGGACTGTGCTCAATGCCCAGAAAAGGAGTAGGAAGGAATTTCATTCTGTCTAGGGAATGTAAATTGTGCACAAAAGGTACATTAACAGACAAGCCAACAAAGAATATAATGGATGCACATGAGTAGTTATTGTACGAACATCTTTGAAATGAATTCTTTCAAGTATCCTGCAGGCTCCTTAAAAGTACATGGCAGCTTCTATTACCTAGGTAGCCTAATCAGAAGTGGAGACGAGCATTCTGAAAACAAGTAGCTAGAATAATGGTTTATGAAGCATTTGTTTTTCAAATAGTTGATATACTTGAATATAGGCCTAGCTTTGGGAAAATATTACCTTGTTTGGGAAAAGGTGAGGTGGCAACAGGATAAGAATTTAGCCATAGAAAATCTGCCTCAACAAATTTTGTCTAACCCGTGGAAGCTTGGAAAAGTGGACGTAAAATGATGATGATAGTCCAAGGAAAATGGAAATTTTTTTATATATACATAGGTGCAGGTATGGCTGTGTGGTAAGAAGCTTTTTTCCCAACCTCATGTTTTGGGGTTCAGTACCACTGCTGGACACATCGGGCAAGTGTCTTCTACTATAGCCTTGGGTTGACCAAAGCCTTGTGGGTGGATTTGATAGATGGAAACTGAAAGAAATCCCTTGTATATATTTATCTATATGTGTGTGTCTGTGTTTGTCCCCCACCACTGTTTGACAACTGGTGCTGGTATGTTTACCTCTTTGTAACTTAGTGGTTTGGCAAAAGAGAGTGATAGAATAAGTACCAGGCTTTTTTTTGAAAAACCGTAAGTACTGGGGTTGATATATTTGACTAAAAATTCTTCAAGGTAGTTCCCCAGTATGGCTGCGGTCTAATGACTGAAACATATAAAAGATAAAAGATTGGTTGTTGCTGAGTGCCAAGTTCTGTGATCAACAACATTCCATTCTTGCCCATCCTTTCTTTTCTTTTTTTTTTATCTGATATAGTTTAATCTAATACATTATCTAATGTGATTTCACTTTTAGTAAGATGATAGAATATAATTTGAGAGGTATTTGGCTGCTATTTCTACCAGATAGAGAATCTGTGTAGAGATTTGTTGGCATAGGTTAGATGAGAAATATGGACAACTAGAACACTTATTTATTTTTCAAGGTATTTTTATGTTACTGATCTTCATAAGACATATTTGCTGAGCTACAGGATCATCATCATCATCCGTTTTCCATGCTGGCATGAGTTGGACGTTTTGACAGGAGCTAGCCAACTGGGGAGCTGTCCAGACTCAAAATTGTCTGTTGTGGCATGGTTTATATGGTTGGATGCCCTTCCTAACACCAATCACTTTACAGAGTATGTTGGGTGCTTTTATCATACCACTGGTATGGGTGCGTTTATGCAGCACTGGCATGACTGCATTTTATGTGGTACCAGCACTTGTAAAGGACAAGCTTGTATGTATGGATGCCAGTGATTTTACTTGGCTTGATATGACTTCTCAAGTACAGCAAATTACCATAACTTCCGGTCCCTTGAAAACATCACTGTTTTGCTGAAACTGTGTCAGTATGAAGACATGCGGGAACACACACACACACACACACACACACACAATTCATTTCTGTCTACCAGATTTCACTCTCGACACATTGCTAAGTCTGAGACTATAGTAGAATGCAATAATTGCTCATGGTGCCATATAGTAAGATTGAGCCCAAGATCACATGCTTACGAAGCAAACTTTGTAACCACACAGCAATATCTCTGCTTATTACATTACAAAAAATTGTAGTTTTTAAATACAAACTGTAAAAAGGTATATATTCTTCTCTGCAATAGAATTTCAAGTGGTTTTATATAATCCGCTCTCCTCTAGGCACAAGGCTTGAAGTTTTGTGGGAAATGGCTATTTGCTTACATTGACCTCAGTACTCAACTGATACCTTATTAACCCTGAGGAATTTGAACTCAGAATGTAAAGCTAGGGGCTGGCATGCTAATGATGCTGCCAGTTTATCACCTACATGGTTTTATGTAATGCAATATACACAGCTCTCGTAAAGCAAAATCCTTGGGTGATTGAGTTATCTATCTTCCAGCAAGTGTAATGCTGGAAGTCGTCCTCCTCCTCCTCCTCATCATTATTGATGTCCATCATTAACAAGACCAAAGAAGTTCAAAATTACATGATCTGGTGGTCTTGCTGCCGGAGATGGTGGAGATTTATCTCCCAGCTAGCGATATAAACAAGTGTACATTTTACAATAATGTACTCTTAGATTATTGTAAGCCAATAAGGAAGTTTCTCTCATGGTATCTACTACAGTATAGTTTGTTCTAACAGAACATCCGCATTAAAGTGGGGATAAATATTAACTGTCGGTATTAATGTTGCCTTTGTTGTTAATATATACTGAACAAAGTCTACTTGCCAAGCTCTTAATTATCTGCCCTTGGACATAACCTTATCTTCCCCACTTTTCTTTCTTGTTTCCCATGAGCAGCTTACAGCAATGGCTCTCAATCGGGTCCATATGATCGTTGGAGTCCATGCTAGCAAAATAGTAAATTGGGGATCTACAGTAGTATTTTAAGGGTCTATGAAAAGTTTTGATTTAAATGTATGTATTGCAAGAAACAGCTGGGTTTCTCTAACATTTTACATTGTGCAATCTATACAAGTGAATGTGTGAATAACATAATGGGAATCTTGAAAGAAATATCTATAAAATTAGTTTTTAAACACCCACTAGAATAGCATAGTAAACAAAGGGGTCCATAGGTAAAAAATGTTTGAGAACCACTGGTTTCATCATCATCATCATCATACGTCCGTTTTCCATGCTGGCATGAGTTGGACGGTTTGGCTGGGGACTGGCAAGCCAGGAGGCCGCACCAGGCTCCAATCTGATCTGGTAATGTTTCTACAGCTAGATGCCCTTCCTAACACCAACCACTCCGAGAGTGTAGTGGGTGCTTTTTACGTGTCACTGGCATGGGAGCCAGTCAGGCAGCACTGGCATCGGCCACGTTTGGATAGTGCTTTTTACGTGCTACCGGCACAGGTGCCAGTCGTGTTGGGGGAGGAGGAGCTGACACGAAAGATGCTTATTGCGTGTCACCAGCATGAGAGCTAGTCAGGCGGCACTGGCATCAGCCACAACTACAATTTCCATTTGTAATTTTGATTTTTGATTTTACTTGACTCAATAGGTCTCCTCAAGCACTGCGTGTCGCCAGTCTAATAGTTAGGATGTAGGACTCATGACCATAAAGTTGTGGTTCTCATTTCTGGATAGGCAGTACACCGTATCTTTGAGCAAAGATCATTATTTCATATTGCCCCAGTCTAATCATCTGAAATGGAATATCATCTGGATTCTAGTGCAGCTCTCTCTTCCACCAGCTTTAAAATTCTGGATGTCTCCTGAGTTAAAAGGGTGGTGGGGTGTGGGGGGCAAGAGGGTATCAGTGCCTGATTGCAAATACATCTTGTTATATTTTATCTTGTTTCAGTCATTAGACAGTGGCCATACTGGGGCATTGCCTTGAGGAATTTTAGCCGAACTCATCAACCAACCCCCCAGCACTTATTTCTTTTATTTTTTAAAGCTCAGTACTTATTCTATCAGTCTCTTTTGCTGAACCACTATGTTATGGGGACATAAGCACACCAACACCGGTTATCAAGCAGTGGTGAGACACATATACATATGCACAACAAGCTTCTTTCAGTTTCTGTCTACCAAATCCACTCACAAAGCTTTGGTTGGCCCAAGGTGCCATGCAGTGAGACTGAACCTGGAATCATGTGGTTGGGAAGCAAACTTCTTCCTACACAGCCATGCCTAAGCACCTAAAATAATTGGTGAAAACTTGGCACATGTCACCAAATTAACCTCCTTGTGAATGATAGCTGGTTTTTTTTAATATTATTCATTTACTAGTTTCAGTCACTGGGACAGTGGCCATGCTGGGGCACTGATACTGATTTCAGTTGCTTTCTAATTTGTGGGGGGAAAAAAAAAAAATCACATTTTACTGATCTATGTAAATGGATAAAGCTTTTCACACCCATGCCTCAGCTATCAATTATAATTCCATGGAGAAAAATAATATAGGTTTTGAAGAAATTAAGAATTTTTGATGTATCACATTGTTCTGACCAAAAATATTACTATTTGCTATTCTTTTGTTTTTTAATTTGTGTTTTGTTTCTTTCTTTATTTTTTCTTATGTTGTGTTGAACAGAGAAGTTCCCAGAAATGAATTTATACACTGGTGTCAAGGGCAACACCAGTCCACTTACATTGATCACAGAAAAGATACTTGCCTATTTCCTAGGAGACAAGCTCAATATTACAGACAGGAAATTATGTACAAAACAGTCCAATGGGGTAAGTTTTAGTGTAAATATGTATATATATATATATATGGTTCAAATTTATAAAAAAAACAACAGAAAACAGACAGTTGAGGGAACAACAAGCAAGGTGTATTAGTTTAATGCTTGGAAAAAATGGAAAAGTCTTTGATGTTTCAAGCCTGTGCTCTTCAACAGAAAAGGATGAAAAAAATGGAGAGAGAGAGAAAAAAAAAGACTGAAAAAAAATGTCAAGGCTAATGGTTCCATATATATAAATTACACTGTGAAACAAAATTTTTATTTTTTTCATCTATGGTTATTTCCTATTTGCTTGTATCTTGAAATCAAATGACTACCATTCCCTTCAAACTTTGCTTTTGTGATCTGGACATCAATTTTTGAAACTGACCTATTTTCCATTACATTTCAGACAAATTCAGCACTATGTTGCTGAAGCAGAAATATCATTACAGCAAATATTCTGCTCAATATCAGAGATTTGCTTGTCAGTTGCTTGACCTTAACCACTTGAGCATGTCCCCTTTGTAGCTGACAGTGGCTGATCATGAGCAGGAGTAGCATAGCCATGTGCAGCGAGGGATTCTTTGGGATTTGAATAAATGTAACAAAAGCAAAGTTTGAAGGAAATATTAGCCATTTTTCATGCTTTCTAGGGGTGAGCAAATAGGAAATAACAGTTGCTACCCAAGAACAAAAATTGTATTACATAATGTTGTCATATAGGTATTTACAGCAAAGTTCTATTCTGACCAACCTTCTGTAAGTCAGTAAGAACATAACATATAAGATCTAAGCATATTTGACTTTATTCTTATTTTGGTGTTAGTGTGGTGCTATTTCATATTCCTTATGAACATGTATTGTACTTTGTCAGAATTCTATTTTATCTTTTTAATAGATTATCGTATGTAGTTAATATCTTGCAATGTTTTTCTCTGATTTTCAGTGTATGATTTTTTCAAGTGACTGAACAGTCCAATTCTTGTTTGAAAATTTTCTTTGTAGTCATTTTGTATTCATTTCTTCAGTCTTGAAAATACTTGAAGCCTTAGCATGAATTGTTAGTAGATTTAGTGGCACCCATTATTTGTTTTAATCTGTTCTGCCATCTAGAATTTCAACAATCTCTCCATTTTGTGGATAGATCTTTGTTGCCTCTTTGCCATTACAATCGACCAAACTTTTTGCTGCAACATACTCAGACATCTCAAAGACACCATCGTTTTTGAAAAATTTATTTTGAGAAACAAGATGTTCTTTGATACATTCAGATATTTAATCTAGTTTTAAGTAGGCATGCTTTGTGCATAATATGTTATCAAATTTGAATCACCAGGTAGTGCCTACATAAATAGAATGGTATATTGAAGGGTGTCTACTTAGTTTTGAGATATCTGTATACATTATTTCATTACTCTTAACAATAATAGAAATTCTAAAAATAGATCTTCATGTTGGTTAATTATTTTCATTT